>NC_056735.1:176731027-176902348 GCF_019279795.1 Protopterus annectens | reverse complement strand
GGAGGATTGGGTTCTTGGTTTTATTCTGGATTTCATGATCCATGCATTCCTGAAGGTGTCCCATAGAATGCATTTATAGAGTGAATTCCTGTCTGGTCTGTATTTTCCACAGGCCCGAAACTTTGGGCGTTTCACATCAGTTTGAGGAGTGTGAATTTGCTTTTAGAGATAGTTGTTCACTGTGGTTTTGGGCAGGAGTTGAGGGGTCGGGATGTGAATATCCAGTGAGATTAGTTTATGGTCCTGATCTTACCAGTGAGGATACACTTCTGGTCTGGAGCATAGAGTCCCTCATGTTGGTGATGATCAGGTCCAGTATGTTTTTCCCCTCTTGTGGGGAGTGGTAACAAGTTGTTCCATAGCATTTGAGTTCATAAATTCTAGGAATCTTTGCAATAGGGCTGAGTTGGAGCTAGAGTCATGCTCCCAGTCTATGTTTGGTTAGTTTAAGTCGCCTAATATAATGGTGTTTGGAGAGACCTTCATATTTTCCACTGTTCTCAGGAAGGCTGAGTGTGGTTCTTGGGTTTGGGAGGGTGGTCTGTAGCAGGCTATAACCTGGAAGGCAGTTTTACCCATTGTTAGTTGCACATGGATAGTCTCTGATGCTTGGTGCTTTGCCACCAACATGGAGGTGTGGGTATCTTTGATGAATATCAATACTCCCCCTCCTTTTGTGGTTCAGTCCAAGTTTTGGGGCTGAAAAGCATGGTATGAGGTATAACCTGGTAGTGCTGGGGTGCTCTTGGTAGCCCTGAATCCGGTATCTGTTACTGCACAGATATCAATGTTCTCCATGCTAAGGACAGTTTTAAGTGCGTGCATCTTGAGGTTTAGACTCCTGGCGTTGAGTAGCATTGCTCTTAGTTTCTTATCCCTTGTGATAGCTATGGAGGTGGGTTTGTCATTTGAGCCTTGCCTAACACAGGCACTATGGGGGTAGCAAGAGCCTTTGCCAATATCCGAAAGGCCAGGGGTGACAGGTGCAAGCTGTCCCTAGTGAAGCAGGTTGTTCAACAGAAGATGAGTATGTGAGGGTGTAGTGCCTGTGATTAGTTAGCAGTGGCATATATGACTGCTCACGTGGACAAATGACAGGTAAGTCATATGCAGTGTGTCACAGGCAACATACATGTGAACAGGACAATCAGTGATGTTCTGTCACGTGAGACATGGACATACATATAGTAAGCTATGCAAATGTCACTAGGAGTCCACAGAAGCTCTGTAACTATGCATTGCAGGTGGGATCAGTATTCTAGGGTAACTGCAAGCAAACATGCATGCAAACAAAGCTACAGTAAGCAGGGCTGCATGTAGTCCATTGTACAACAAACAAGCTGTACCACTTCCAGTAGGTAACACTGCAAATATGCAGGCACTATGCACATGTACATGGAAATATACAGGTCAGATGGCTAGGGTCCAGTCTCAGTGCACACAAGTGTACAGACCATGTACCATCAGGATGTACAATAACTGGATGGAAACCCATGTGCTCATACCTGCAGTAATACATGTCAAAACAGACACTGAGCCTTCACTCCAGTGGTTCCATATGTATGCCACCTGACCTGCCACCACAGTAGGTGGGGATTCCCCTGACATGTATGGGGACTCTCCCTCCTGTGACAGTCATTTTGTGTTGGGGTCTGCATCTAGCATGGTATGAGGTGGTGTGAGCTTGCAGTGCTAGGGTGCTCCTGTGTGTCCTGTACCAGTGGTGGTAGTACTACACACATATCAACATCCTCAAACATCTGCATTGCAGAGTCCACTGTGGGCAACATGCCACTTGCAGTTTACATGCCCATCATTGCATATTAATTATTTCATTACCTTATCTCCTGTGCTACCTATGTATGTAGCCTTCTGTTGACATCCTTACCACCAGTATGACAACATGTGCAGATGATACACTATGGTACTTACCATGGGTGTAGACAACAGTACATGACATCATACCCTTACTGCATCAGGCATGCTGTGATATACCCACAACTATATCAGCACACAGTACTGTTAACAACAGGATACTATTACTACATGTCTATGTAGTCACCCTGTGCATCAGCAACATGTTAACCTATACCTGCACTGATGTTACAGATTGCAGGAGGTGGCACAGTTTCATCATATGCACAGGGTGTGAACTTGGTATGCCTGAGTCAGCCACTGATACCACCAATTGACATGTATGTGTATGTGTGTTGGTGAGGGACAGCAGTACAAGGTGGGGCAATGTTGATGCAGTGTGTGCATGTATGCGGTAGCCCTAGGTGTTGTCAATTTGCATGTGTGTATGGATGCACACAGTTCCACCTCATGGCTGTAATATACTGGTGTTTGTGGACAGCCACAGACTGTACCTGCCAGGACATACAGATCAGTGTCTCTGGCCACAGACACAGTACCTGTGCCTTGCAGGGGTGCTACGGACCATATCCAGTACCAACCCAGACTGGGTACTGTCATCAGAAGCAGGTGTTTGTTAACTGGATACAGATCCCTGTCAGGCCTGGCCAGAACCACGTGCACGTGGTCTCCTGGGGCGGTCTGATGACAGCACAGACCCAGCATTGCTGGGGCTGCTGCTGGCACTATGGGGGCAGCCGTGGCCTTGTTGTCATCCGTGACAACTGCCAGCTACTGCTGTTGCTGGCATACGCCCATGTTGATGCCTGAACCATCCACCATCGCCCTGGATCATGGACATGTAGTTGTGGAACCGGTCTAATATGTCCCCACAATGTTTGTCTATGACATAGGTGAAATTACGGATGGCAGCCGCAATGTCACGCATACTGTCAGTCATGGCTGTGTGACATGCTGTCAGCTCCCTCAGACCCTGTCTGGTGTACCGTTCCATACGTGACTGTGCCTGCATGACAGTCCGGAACATAGCTGAGGTTGTAAGACATCTGTGGGCACGTCTGACAGGGGCAGTACACCCATGGATGCTCCCACGAGAACCCATGGACATCTGTCTGTGTGGTACCACCTCAGGGCCATGCCCATGGCTGCTGTGTGGGGATGCATGTGCCACAGATACCACATCACCCTGGTCAATGCCCACTGTATGCTGTCCATCACCTAGGGACATTGGTGACAAAGGGTGTATTGGCAGGACAACTGCATGCATTGATGGGGTTGACAGCTGTGTACTGTCAATTGGCTGACCAATGATGGACCTTGGCATACCTTCCTGTGCCCTTACACAGATGTCATCATTATCAGTACCTGTGGCACCTGATTCAGGTTCCCTGATGCATGACACCACAGCAGCACCAGAACCTGTGGGAGGGAAACAGGAAATACAGTTTACAATGTCTACACAATATTACCAGTGATGCACACACCCACACATGCACAGGTCCACACATGCACACGTGCACAGGTGCACACATGCACACATGCACACATGCACATATGCACAGGTGCACAGGTGCTGCGATGCACACATGCACACATGCACTCATGCAGGTGCACATGAGCGGGTGCACAGGTGCACACACATGTATGTGCACACATGTGCAGGTGCACACGTGCACACATGCACACATGCACACATGCACAGGTGCACAGGTGCACACATGCACACATGCACAGGTGCACACATGCACAGGTGCACAGGTGCACAGGTGCACACATGCACACATGCACAGGGGCACACATGCACGGGTGCACACATGCACACATGCACACATGCACATGTGCACAGGTGCACACATGCACACATGCACACGTGCACATGTGCTGCGTGCACACATGCACACATGCACATGCACAGGTGCACACATGCACACATGCACACAGTTGCACACAGTTGCACACAGTTGTACACTACTCAGTATGCGAGATATCAACACACAGACACAGACACATCTGCATGCATACACAGAGCAGGTACCAGTAGAGCCTAATATTACTATTACTATCAAGACTATTAAAGGTATTGTTAATACACACTCACCAGCATGGATAGGCTGCATTGCTGTTACACCGGAGAGACCTGCAGAAGTGAGGAAACTAATGTCAGTGGGCACAACTGTGCCATTGTTACTGAGTATGCTACAGGTCAGTAGTACAACTAAGCCTTTCACAGGTCAGCTGCTGATATTGAGGATATCACACTTGCACATTAAATACTATGATGACAGCTACAAACCAAGGACACACCTCACACATGCATTAACCACCAGTGTACACAACAGTCAACTATACATATGGCATATTACCTGCACCCTCATAGTCTTGCTGCTGCGTGGCTCCAGCCTCCATCATAATGCATGTCTGCTTCTGCTGTTGTTGTTGTTGGTGGACTGGAGCCACTACACTCATGAGTAGTCCCTCCAGTCTGGTGAGTGGGGATGTGTAGCCACCCACCACCTGTGGCGACCTATTGTTGCCTGTGGATATCGGCCTTGCGCTGACGGACATTTCTGATTAAATCACTGCAATGATGTCGTACCTGCTCATATGTCCTATTATGCGTGCCTATGTCATTTACCCGACAGACCAGGTCTTGCCACAGTGCAGCCCTCTCCTGCTGATTATGGCTGGTGCGGGAAAAGAGTATTGCATAATCCCGCACCAGGCTCTGGTGTATCTCCTCATCCTCAGCTGCGGAGTAAGCTGGATTTCGTGAGTGAGCCATGTTCCTGAAAAAGAAATAACATGATATCAGCAAGATATGTCAGCAGAATTTGGAACACATACTACACATGCTACTCGACTGTTATGATATGACATATCTCACATATATCGCATCTGTCTGTCTATTGGTGGATACACATGTAAATGGCCAGGTATCAGTGCTCAGCCAGCAACTTTGCAACAGTACCTGGCACACTCCATACGACATACTACCAAACCCCAGCAGTCAAAACACTGATTCAGGTCCAGAGCACCTACTCACTCTGGGGGGTTGTATCTAGGTACTGTATGGGCTACATCATCAACTACTGTGAGCTGACCACAAACTAATTGCCCTGGATATACATATCCCACCTCCACCACCAGCACAAACAACTATAGTGAATAACATTGCAAATGCAAACTTTACACTTTGTAACAGTGACATGGTATCCTTTCAGCCCACTGGGCCAGTGGAAGACACAAACCACAATGCTGACCCCCTTCACATATGATTTCTACGGACATCTCTGAGAATGCATGGATCATGCAATCCCATATATGACCAAGACACTCTCCACAAAGGGACAGCATCCTGTCTGGTGGACCCCAGCCATAGACAGATTGTATTACAAAGATGCAGCTACTGCAAGACAGAGCATAATTCCATAAAGGGAAGGCATGTCTGAGCAGCACTAGTAAGAATCTATTTTCCCTCATACAAACATCCATGGGCAACTATGAGAGGGAAATCAACAGGGACACTACAGATAACCACAAGGCCTTCTTCAGTTATGTTAGCAACCTGGTCAGAATCCATCCTCTATGCCCATAGTTAGTACACAACAACAAATAATTCACTGAACCCACACATATTGGCAAATTGTGGCAGACAGGTTCAGTGCAGGTTTCACCCCTCCCTCTCCCCCAAAATAAGACATAGTTATCCCAGCTGACTGTAACCTCCCTGTCATCACAGATGTCCAGGTGAGAGCCATACTCAGGAAAGCAGAATACACAACATGAATGGGGCCTGATGGTATCCCCGGTTGAATGCTACATGAACTGCGAGAGGAGCTAAACACACATATAGAAGTGCTATGTAACACTAGCCTGACTACAGGATATGTACCTGTACACTGGTGCACAGCAGCAGTGGTTCCACTCCACGAAGGAGGCACCTCTACATACCAAAACAATACAACACAATACAATACATTACAATACAATACTATACAATATGCTATAGCCACTGGGACTACAGCAGCATACTGCTCTGCTACCCTGACCATTGTGACACATGTGGTGTGATGGTACCTGCTGCTGTCAAACAGTTACACAGGGTGACTCATATGGCATATTACCTATCTGACTAACATTCAGCAGGGGTATGTGTGACATGTACTCATGGGGAGTCTTGCTTCTTAACACTGTGTGTTTTTTTGCAGAGTATGTCTTATCTGTGGGTAGGAACCTTTACCTCCACATGTGCTCTCTATTGCAGTGGCATAGATGACACACAGCAGTCATCTAGGTTGTGGATGGTGTGAGGTGTTACTATGGTTGTTGGAAATCTGTCATGGGTGTGACCTAAGTATGTAAATCCAGGAGTGGTAACCTCTATGTGGGTAGTATGTGTGTACTCTGTGGTGTTGTCAGTCACTGTGCATTGGTGATGTGTTTGAGTGCATTGTCACAGTGTTGTACATGTCACTGTGTCCTTCTCCATATCTGTAGCTGTCATGTGAGGTACATACCATGGCAGCCATTATGTGGTGTGGAGCGGTACACTGACCTACATGTCCATAGCTGACACACTATGTCTGCTGACACATACCATGTGCAGGTATTCCAGGAATAGTGTGCCACTGTGAATATCACTGGGGGGACTATTGTACACATTTATGACCCTGTTCACCCCTGAGACATGCAGTGGTGGGCAGCCAATCACATATCTGGTGGTTACTGGTGTAGGTGATTTGACATGGGGTATGGTACTCTAGTTTAGACACTGGTGTTCACTCCAAGCCTTTGTCACCAGGCACCTGTTGCACTACATCTGTACATATGTGCCTCAGTCAGAATATATATACATCTCTCTCTCTCTCTATATATATATATATATATATATATATATATATATATATATATATATATATATATATATATATATATATATATATATATATATATCTGAATATGGATATATGGATATGTATGTATATATATATATATATATATATATATATATATATATATACATATTATATATACACATATATATATTGATGTACATATATTGCTATAGATATGGAGAGGGGGTGAGAGTGACAGAGGGGGTGGGACAGGGGGTGTTGAGGTCATCATATACAGTCATACCTGTAGATAGTCAGATCTGTCTGTCTATGTATCTACATATATCTATATCTGTATGTGTGTATTACATATATATGTTTGTACATATTCTATCTATCTACATCTGTCTGTGTATTCCTACATCTCTCTCTACATATGCATATATGCATATTATATATATATATATATATATATATATATATATATATATATATATATATATATATATATATATATACACATACATACATATTTTGACATACATACATATCCATATGATAGATAGGTATATCAACATGTTTGTTTACCATACTGTATACACACACTAACATACTGCTAAACATACATAACTGTGAAACCTACTTTGTACATTGCACTACAACCTACATTCAACCTACATTGATATGTGCACATAGATGCTCTCACATACAAATGTATGTACAGCCTTCACTGATAGTTACTGTATGTCCCCTGCCCTTTGCACATCTTCATATACATATGGATACAGACCAATGACACATATGGAGGGTTCACAGTATGTAGACTTTTATAGTATTACTTTACATTACCTGTGTTTGTCACAGCTGCTTGTGTTGCTGCCTGGTTTTGTGTCCTGCTGCTCCACTTGCCAGTTGTCAGCTTTCAGGTGGCTGTTGCTGACCAGTTTTGTGTATGTTTAATTTTGTCTCTCTCTCTCTCTCTCTCTCTCTCTCTCTCTCTCTCTGTCTCTCACTTCCTCCTCAGGGGTGAAAATTATTGCATGTGTGGACTGGGAGTACAGCATGCTTTTGTAGGTATCTGCATATGTCTATGTGATGGCCTCTGTACCAATTGTTAGCCAGCATTTGCTAATTGCATGCAGCCAGTTGTGTACTGATTGCAGTTCTCACTGTGATTTCAGAACAGTGCTATAAAAAGGTATGTGAGATGGGCGTAGCCCTTTCAGATTTTAAGGTCGGGGACCATGCTGGTATGCTGTGGACACTGTTCTGTGAGTGTAAAGGTTGGTATCTCTCTCATATTTCTGGCTGTGTTGTAGATTAACATTTCTCCATTCATTTCTCCAGTTTCCTGTACTAACTGTGTATGTACACTGACACCTACAACTACTACTACTGTTAATGTGTGTGTGTGTGTGTGTGTGTGCTTTCCTGTGGGACATGTGGTGTAACTGGTGTATAGCAGTGGCTCTTGCACTTTGTTGCTATGGCTTCAATATTTTCCCTTTACAGTCACTACTTGTATGCCTGCTAGGTGTCCTGACTGTAGTGTGCTGCTGTGGCTTTCCTATTTTCCATGTACATTCACACCTTTGCTTGCTATATCTGCTAGGGTGTTACAGCATGCAGTGTGTCTGGCCATGGTGTGGGCCTTGACATCTATTAGGGTATTTGAGTATGCTGCTGAGCAGGCCCAATAGACTCTCATGTGAATCTGTTATCTGCCTCATGGAATGGTACATATCAGTGGGGTACACCCATTAAATTGCCTTGTATGCTGCAGTTGTGGCTGTGGGATAGCATGAGCATATGTATTACTACACTTTTTCTGCCATGCAAGTGGTGCATACTTTCAGGACTTCATAGTTACCATTGCATGTGTTGTAACACCTTTCTGCCTACTGTCTGTACATTTCACATGGAGTCTGTGGGGCATCCTTGTAACTCAGTCACTGTTGCTATGTCTAGGCTCTTAACTATTAAAATATGGTGGTGTCAAACCTCTCATGTGTACAAATATTTGCATGTTGTCCACATTTCTGCCTCATATTTTGGTCAATATCTCATGCACAGCTTTTTCTGGCAAATCACTCTGGGCTCAGGTCAGAATATAGTGACAAACATTTAAGTTTCAGACTTCATACCCTAACAAACATCCCATAAAATGCAGAACCTGTGACTCTCTGAACTGTCTAAGTTTGTTGTAACATTATTTGTAATGTTTCCCTGGTTTTGGCCCTTTGCTCCACATATTTTATTACTTGGTCCAGATGCGTTCCTGTAACAGGTTGTGGGGTATGTGCAGTGATTATCCTGCTGTGAGTATGTGTGTGGCTTGCAAGGTGCTACAGTGACATTATTACCTACTAGCTACCAACTAGCATGGCTGTTTCTGTTCACACACCACTATTATAGAAATCCACTAGATTTGACAGTAAATATGCATGACATTCTTTGTGTACTACACATCCTATATTCCCTTTACATTCATTCCTACTATTACATGATATATTTATTTTAGCACAATGTTTTTGTATAAGAGTCATGGCTTAGTGGTAAGTCATGCAGACTACTGTTTCCAAGGTCCTGGGTTCGGGACTGACAGTGGGATTTTATTTTGCTTTTGAACTGACTACAGGACCTGTCAATCACAGTGACTAAGGCACTTTTAAGCAGTTGTAACCGGGTCTGCGCTGGTTTGCGCGGAACTTCCGCATGTGCACTGGCGTTTAGCTCCGTGCACACACGCGCACACCTGCTTACAACCGCTTAACAGTGCTTACTCTTGCCACCAGCGCTTATTTTCTTTTGAAAGAAATGAAAATGGGGAGACAGGAAAGTGGTGAAAAGGGGTCTACAGGGTAAGACAGTAGGGAAACAAGCTTGAGATTTGCAGGAGGGATGTAGGTAAGGCCCATAGCTGCCCATTTCTTCATCAGCAACAGCTATGCATATGTAACTAATTTGGTGTGACATTTGAAACCTTCCACCCCTGAGAGAGGTGTTAGGACAACAATAATACTTATTGTACAGCCAATTGTAATTGATAGTTTCCATGTCCAGCAGACATGTGTGCGGAATGGGCAGCTATGTATGGGGCAAAATTTTTTTGTGGGTACAGAGTGCCCTTTTTTTTTTTTTTTTCAGGTGAGAGTGGCATGTCAGGTGAAGGAAGTCGGTATAGCTGGGGAGGTAGGTTGGGTAGGTCAACAGACAAGACAAACATGATGCATACAGGGGCGGTGTATGACACGTGTGGGGGGAAAACACAATTGACAGGGACGGAGGTTTGGATATCCAGAGCCCATGAGCCCACAGATGGCAACAGTGGAACTGATATCCCCACCCATGGGCAGTTGCCACTGTTCCTTTACTGCCCAGGATGGGGCTGTGCTGGGGGCTGTGTAGGCCGGGCAACAGGCATGCCCGTAAGTTGTGCCACCTGTGCCTCAAGCTGGCGTAGGGGCCCAAGAACAGAGTCCTGGATCTCCCTACGTACCACAGTCCGGACGCTACGAAGGGTGAGTGGTGGTTCTCCTCTGGCAACACTTGCAGAGGGGTGATGAGCCCCATCCCCTGCAGCGCTTTCACCCGCAGGTGGCACAGGGCCACCACAGGAGGGTCCAGACTGGGCACTAGTGCCAGGTGCACTCGCCAGCTGAGGTGGGAGAGGTAGAACCCGCCTTCCCAAACATCCTATGTTTTGCATTATGTCATGACAGTTTGGGTTAGTAACATATAATACCAAATAAAAACTATGAACACAAAAAATAGCAAATGGTACACGGCCACAATAAAGGCAAATGAATCATTCGTTAGCGCTTTCATCCACTTTTAATACCAACGTGAACTTCTTCAGAAAAGACATGAGCCCTCCCCAACTCATGTCTTTTATGACAAAGAGTGTTTATTGATTTTAGTAGAAGTAAATATGATCATAGATTGTACAAGTTTTATGTAGTGGTAGTAAACAGCTTAGTGCTTTATAATAAGTTCTTCAAGGCAAGTTTATTGTAAATAATATATATTTTTAAAACAGATTGAAAAGTTTTAGTTTTAGTATGACAGTTTAGCTATAATTCACACATATAGATGGATGTGTGTGTATATATATATATATATATATATATATATATATATATATATATATATATATATTTATTTATTATTTTTTGTGTATATATATATATATATATATATATATATATATATATATTTTTATATACATATATATATATATATATATATATATTCATATATAAATATTTGCGCTATAATGAAGTTGCAGTATGATTAAGAACTTAATTGCAACAATATCAACAAAAGGTTTTTTGATGTGAAGTGTCAAATTTTTGTTGTATTCATTATGCAAAGGTCTCACTGAAGAGAAAAATGTTACAGTTTTTTGATTTATTAACATCATTAATTGATTGCATAATTAATTGAGGTTAAATCAATTTGATTATGATATCACTTCCTGTATTTTGTCATAAAAGACATAAGTTGGGGAGGGCTCATGTCTTTTGTGAAGAAGTTCACGTTGGTATTAAAAGTGGATGAAAGCGCTAAAGAACAATTCATTTGCCTTTATTTTGGCCGTGTACCATTTGCTATTTTTTGTGTTCATAGTTTTTATGTAGTTCAGCTACATCATCCTGCTACATTTGCTTTATATAGCTATAGACAACTGTGGATGTTTGGTATGTCAGACAGTCATAACTATCTGCATATTGCAGTCTGTGAGCAACATATCCAGATTTTGGGATACACATTCCAGCTGCAGCAACACTTTGAACAGGTTTCGCTGTTTGTTTTTGCTTTTCACATGCATTTCATTCTGTACTGACTGCAATATACTTTATTCAGGGGTTATTACTACTTTATTGGTGGATTCATAACACTTTCTCACACTCTCTCACTTGTTTTCATTTTATTATTCAGGATGGTACTTACTTCTAGGCTTTATTGACATGTTTTACCTGTAGTTATTACAGTCCTTTCCAGCAGTCTCACTTCTGTCATGTTTCAGTATTTCAACAGGGGTATATTTCACACATGTGATTTGCTCATCTTCTGCAGCTGTACTTTTCAGCCTGCTGCAGGTTGTGTACTATTATATTACAGGTGGGGCATCTTTATTTCAGACTTTATTTCAGACATTTTCATTTTTCTGTTTGGATTACAGACTGCAACACACTTTTGTAATCAAGCAATACCTGCAAATACTCTTAACTTGTTACTTGCACATTCTATTACTTAGTGACTACACTGCACTATTTTGCTAACTGTCATACTTTTATATTTCTTTACAGTTACTGGGAGAGAATTACTGATGTGCCTGGTGGCAATGGCACTTTTCAACCTATAAGCCATAGGCTCTGCGGTTCACAGAACGGACACCTGCAGCTGTAATTTAAATGAAGTAATATTGGAATACACATCTCCATAATATCAGCTAGTTTAATTTCTTACATGCATAATTACATGTAACTTAGTAGTGGGGTATTGGGCATTTGCCGGGCCTCCTGGATCCAAAGGTTCAATTGGTCCTGCTTGTGTCTCTTCCGGTCCGCATGGTGGTGACGAACCTGCTCACCAGTCCTTGGAATCCCTGTGGCACTGGTGAGATTATGAGCCAACCAGTCCCACGCCTCAGCCCTATATGCTCCCCACAGGACCTGGCCCTGCATGAGTTGGGCCTCATGATTGTGGACTAGGAGCCAGACCATGTATCTGGACTCCTCAACACCCCACCTCTGTGCTCAAAAGCAACTACCCTCACCTACTCCACTCATTAAGGCTGCAAGTCAGTTCTACAATCATTTATGCTGTGTATTCCCGCCTATGGGGCTTATATATGCCGTTTTTCCCACACATATCTGTGATTGGCCATTTTGTAATTGTATCAACTTCACAGAACCTGCTTTGTCATGCTCCACTTTGTATTCATCCCTATATATTTACTATTACTGCATTTCTAGGTACTGCTGTTATGGCTTAGTGGTTCAGTACCTTGACTATGGTGTATAGTGTCCTGGGTTTGAACCTGGTCACTGCTTTTTATTATGACTGTCTAGACAGGCTGAGGGGTGTGTCTGTGTAAAGGCAGTTTTGATAAAGCTTGCTCAACGTTGCCCGGCAGTTAGCTTGCTGGTCCAGTGCGCAGCTCCGTGCAAACGGGGTGCGCTGGTTTATGCCTCATTTAGCTATCAGCACCCATATTATGCTCATCTCAGCTAGGGGCACACAGTTTCAGTGTGTTAAACCACTGCTCACCTATGGGCACTCATTTTGCACCTGTTGAACCACTGCTCACCTACGGGCACTCATTTTGCACCTGTTGAACCACTGCTCACCTACGGGCACTCATTTTGCACCTGTTAAACCACTGCTCACCTACAGGCAGATGTACTCAACTTGTTAGACTGTAGCTCAGCTATGGGCACATCTGACATTTTTTTTTTATTACCTCAAATTACTTTAAAATATATGGCCCATTTCATTATATTTTACATAAAATCTAATTTTATATGTGTACATATATGTCAGGGACTTGTTTTGTGCTTATTTCACAAAAAAAAAAAATTATGTTGTGGGGGCTCGAACCATGCCTGCCTGCTCTTCAGCCAACGTCTCTACTGCTACGCTATTGCTTCTTGGCTTACTTTGCATATTTAGTTCTTATATGCTTCTCCAGTGGCTGCTAACTGTGGCTAAGCTACAGGCACGCCCGAGCAAACAATCACACTCACGGGTAAACATCTTTACGGTTTAAAAAAAATATATAACATGTTCATTTATATATTTTATGTTCATAGTCTGTGGGGGCATGTGTTGTGTTGTGTTTATTCACATTTCCATGGCCTCTATCGTGGGTGTTTACTTTGGGCAATTTTACTCTTCTGGGGGCGTGTCTGCTTGCAGGGCTCAGCCTACGGACATGCCCCCTACTGTCTTCCACGGACCGTGTAAGCCTTCAGTGTGATTCAGCATGCCCTCATGCATATGCATGACATGCTGACATCACACCGTTAGCACTCACGCCTCCGTGTAAGCCTTCTATCTCTTACACGGAGGCTTCGTGAATCCTTGCCCATGACTGTTTAAATCCACTGTGTAGCAAAGGCAAGTTATATTTGATTCTGAATAGATTTATTTGGTCTAATTTAATTTGTTTGTTACAGCTGAGTTATGAATATTAGTTAGGTAAAGGTTTCTATAGTGAAACTTTACTTTTCAGTCACCATTTTAAAATCTGCTACAAGCAATTAGCAATATAAGAAGATAATAATTTTGTCAGCTTGCACTCACAAAATAAAAAACTCTGTAAAGTTTCACAGGTGAAACAAATGACTAGTTTAAAACCAAGGTACATGAAAGACAATCCTATCCAAATAACAGGGAGTAGGAAAACCTGAACACATTTAGCAGAATTTATAATTGCAAATCAGTGGACAAGCCTGCTAATTGTATTTATGTATTTATGTATTTATTTATCTATTTTGATTTATTTTATATTTGTTAACTGGGCATATGTTCTTCGTGTTTCACTGTTGCAGTCATTACATTGGGATAATCTGCTGGCATGTTGCCCTCAGTCAGCCTGAATATCAAAGTTTTGGGTCCTGCATCAGTTTCTGACTCCTCTTCCATGACGTCAGGTCGTCAGGGGTATAAAACATGCAGCCGAAGCCATTTTCTTCAGTCTTTTTTGCCGCACAGTGCCTAAAGCAGAAGCAGTTCACAAGTGCCGGTCGGCCAACTCCTGAAATTTTTGTTTTCGAGTTTCAGAACCAAAGTCTTCAATTAAAGCTAAGTACCTCATTGGGGAAACTTTTTCTTGCTCCTTACCGATGTCAGTAAAAGTTAATAATTGCATAACTTGTGGGAAGCAAATACCGCATAAGGATTTTCATTTGTACTGTATTCCTTGCCTAGGCCCAGATCACCACGTGCCTTGCTGTCAGTTTTGTGCTAGATTTAGCCAATGCACTATTAAACATCGGTATATCTTTGCTTCAAATATTTTGGATCCAGATTTAATTGCCCTGAAATGTCGTTGGATAGCAATCCAACTACCGGAGTTCACAAAAAATGCAAAGAAAAGGACAGAGACAGACCGTCGAGGTCCAAAACCAATGACGAAGCTTCTCCTAAGCCAGTCACTGGTTCGCCGGTACTCAGTGAGATGCTTTCGCAGCCCCTGATACCCGCTACTTTTGAGTTGAAGGCCTCTAGTGAGACCCATACAGAGTCCGGTATGCCATGAGATTCTCAGAGCATTGAACTCACGGATGTCTCTCCCTCGGATGGGTCTGGAGTCGCTGAGCAGGCACCGGCTTCTGAGGGTGTTTTCAGGCCTCAACATTTCTCTGACACCAGCTTCAAAAACAAAAACAAAAACAACCTCTAAGTCTAATAAACCGACGCATGAGCCATGTGCTCAGGCCCCTATGCCTAAAAAAAACAGATGATCAAAATGGCTGAAGACTTAATTACCTTGATCAGGGGTTCCCAACCCCACCCCTGCGAATAGGCCTAGGCAAGACACTGATTATGAATCTTCAGATCAGGTTGCTATTTCTTCTAATTCTTCTTCTGATCAGGAATTTTCTATTCCACCCTATGAGGATTCAGAGCTGAAGAATCATTCCATCTGCATCTCCTCCTGAGGATTATTCTTTTGGAGAAACTTTGCATATTTTAAGGGTACATTTTCATTGGGAGAGTCAGGATTTCTCCAAATCAAAAAAGAGGCTTAAGGATTTCCTTCTTTCTTCCTCAGCATAGGCCTTTGGCTATACCTCCTGTATTAGACATTGTTGATGATGTGTTTGTGGAATCAAGCATGGTTCCTGATTCCCTACCTCCGGCTCCTAGTAAGCCTGACAGATATTACAGGGTTCCTGACTCCCACAAATTTTTATTAGAAAATCCTGCTGCTGATCCTGAAACTATCTCACAGGGTCACAAAGGTGTAAAGGCCTCAACAGCCAAGAATCCTACCCTTTCTGATAGAGATTCCAGGGTGCTGGATAGATGTGGAAAGAAGGTTTATACGTCTGTAACCTTGGCAATTAGAGCCTTAAACTGCCAGTTTCATATGCTTAAATATCAACAGCATGTTATGGGCTTATTGAAACAGAAAATTATGTTGATTTCTGATTGTGTGGAAAATAAAGAATTACAGTAATTATTGCATGCAGCAGAGCAGGTTGGAAAGCATACTTTGCAATGTGGTTTTGATTCCTTGGAGGCCTCTTGCAGGGCCACAGTTACTGGATCTGTGATTAGAAGGCATGCCTAGCTCAAGGAGCAAAATCTGCCTGATCATGTTAAAGCTAAATTGTTGGATGCACCTTTACAGCATGATACTCTGGTAATAAGGCAGAGGAGGTTTTAAAGAAAATGGAAGACAAAGCTAAATCTATGCAAACTGTAAAAGATTCCTTACAAGTGCAACCACCCAGATTCAGTAGACACTGGTCTACTAAAAATTGGTCCTTTCCTGTGTCTAACAGAGCCTCACAAGGCAAATCCAGGTGCTCAAAAGGCTCTAGATACACCAGTCCACAGGTCTCACAAGCAATGGGGTGCCTCTACCTCCAAATCTGGAGGAAACAAAGCACAACCCTACAGTAAGCAGTCTCAATGACTTCCCTCTACCATCACAAAGCACTTATCTGTTGGCAACCCCCTTAGAGGGGAAATTAGCACTTCATGCTCAAAATTGGCAGTTAATAACCCAGGACAAGTGGGTATTAAACATAGTATCCCAGGGGTACATATTTCATTTCCATACTTTGCCAATTCCAAATGGTTGTCCAGATCTGCCACAAAATCAATGGGCAGAAGCACAGAAACAAGTTACATCCCTCATGGATATGGGGGCTATTCAACCAGTACCAGAACAAGAAAAAGGACAAGGTTTTTATTCAAGACTGTTCCTGGTACCTAGAAAAGACAATGCCTGGCGTCTAATACTGGACTTATCGATTTTGACACGTTCTTGGTCATCCCAAAATTCACACATTCAGTGAAACATGAAGAACATAGTACAGTTGTGTACACTTACCATAAATGTAGATGTCCGAGTGTATTCACTGTTGCAGTCTGCTACCCACCACCATCCCTCTCTTTTTTCTATAACTTCTTTCCTTCACTATATATTCTCCTAAAGCCTTTGTAGGTGTATTGCTTAGATGAAGTAAAGTTTATGTTGCTAAAAGTGCATTTATTTATATATTGCAGTTGGCACCCGGGACATTCAAAAGAAAACTGAAAAAGTGGCATTAGCTGCATGTTTTATACCCCCTGATGACCTGATCGCCATGAAGAGGACACAGCAACTGACGAGGACCCAAGATCTTTGATATTCAGGGTCAGACTGAGGGCAACTTGCCAGCAGATTACCAAATGCAACAGTGAATACACTCAAACATCTACATTTATGGTAAGTGTGGCCAACTGTACTCCTCCACTGAGTGTGTGAGCCAATTTAGTTGAGACATAAATTTGATTTTCCATGGTGCCAGTTCTTACAAGGTAAAAAGCAATGGGGTGCCTCAGTTTTTATTTAGCCAGCAATGCCACCAAGCATTTGGACTAGCAATCACAGAATTCCTTTAATGAGATAGGTAGACCAAAGCAAGCAGAGATACTTCCAAATGCCCTTCAAATTGTGGTAACCATGATACTCACAGAGATAGATACTGACTGAGGCGTGCTGTGGCTAGATCAATGTGGGTAGATATACTGGAATTACAGCACAGCAGGGAAGCAACAAACTTATGCTTAGGTAAGTGTTGAGTGCAGCCTTCCTAATGGACAGCAACATCAGAGCCCTGTATGAGACTCATAATCAGCACATTGACACTATTTATACAGGAATCACTTCTAGATTGGCACTGTTTCTTCTGGAACCTGTATTGAAATGGGGTAACTTACTGGTGGATAAAGATTCAATGCTCAAACTTCAGTTGCCTAAAGTTCAACTTACAGTGATTTCCTTTTGGGGGGGGGATTTCATTCTTCAAGATGATGTGAAGTTGGTATATATAAGTTTGGGGTGGTGTTAGGCTCTGGCCACAAAATACTTTAAAAAAGTACATTTCCTGCAGATTTTTCAGCCAACGTAGTCTGGGTTCTGGTCCTTATGTGTTTCCATCATCCACTGCGAAAGTGTAAAATGTTTGATGTCACAATAAAATGGCTTTTTAAGGATGTGAAGCCACCACATAAATAACTAACAGACAAAAATCAGGCAATGTGCTGAAGTAATTGAACATTAATGAATATTCTAAGAAGTACAACCTCTGTGGACATTTTGCAGCATTACACAGACTACTGTTTTTGGCTTTGCATTGTTACTCTTAGTTTGGCCTCAGTAACTTGTTACTCTTAGTTTGGCCTCAGTAAGCTATAATTTATTTCATAACAGTGGTTACCATCTTAGAGTTAAAATACGATAGCAACCCATAGTTCTTGGCCTGCAGCCGAATAAACCAGAACTCAAGGCCCATAAACGTAAAAACAGTTTAATTCGGTGCACATAGAATCACGGTTAGCGCTGTGTAGCATACAAAAGTTTTAGTGGAGCACTATGCTAATTGAGACGCTCAGCTTTAAATGCTTTTAACTCTGTATTTCCCGCCCTTATTTTTATTTAAATGATAGTTTGATCATTGATTGTTGGTCTGATGAAGCTGTAGCCGTAAAGCCAACCGGGATTCTATAAAAGCACCTAATTGTCCTGTTTTTACGTTTTATAGACCTTGAGTTCTGTGGATTTATTCAGCACGAGAGACATTTAAGAGAACTGGAGTCTTCGTTTTTTATGCCCTTCATTGTTTTGCTCCTGGGATTTATTTTCAGTGTTACTTTGTTGTGCTCTTCACTAGGGGCATTAACTCCACTTGGATCGATTTTTCTAATAATTTATTTCATAGCCTTCTCCACTAAAACCAGACTGCAGGTTATCTGACCAACAAAGGAAGAAATCTGACTGTAAGGAATCAGTCAAATTAAAGGGAAGTTACAAAAACCTATGCATAGGTAAGTGTATATACTGGGACTGGGACGGGCATAGTGATAAAGTATACCTCCCAGCCACAAAGCACAGGGTTTGATTCCTCATCCACGCATTGGTATTCTAATGGTTGTCTAGGCATGTAGTAGATGCATTGCTTAGCACTTAAAATATACCCAGTGTTTCCAATAGAAAAGATGAATGACACCAGAGAGAGAACAAATATGGTCGCTTGGCTGCACAGAGTAACATCAACAAATGACATCAGAGAGGAAAATTCATAGTCACTTAGCCTTTCGCACATAGTAACATTCAAATTTATAGTAGGTATACTCATGCATTCACATTACAAAGACCAGTCCTTTTTTTTGTTCATCATTATTGATGTAAACATCAGGCCCCCATCTTTTCACTCATGCCAAGCATAACACACAGCAGGGGTTGGAGGGATGAGAACTGATGAACTTGTAGCCACCTTCTGCAGCTGCACAGGACTCTCTCACAAGTATGCTTAACACTCTCACTTAAGTTACTAAAGTCATAGATACTTGGTATGCTATTGATCTGTGAGAATCTAAAGAAGCCTAGCTTTACATTCAACCCAAAAGTGCGAGAACAAGTGACATACAGTATTTGCTTGTTGCCCTATCCGTGAGGCATAGGGGTAAGTTAAACCAAAGGTGAATTTGTGGTTTCCCATTCATTCATCTAAATAATGTTTGAATAAAGTAAGAGAAGTGCTTCACTTTATGTGGAGTGGAATAAGGTTCTCGAACAGGTACCCCAGACATACCTATCCCTCCACTATGTTATACTTGTGTTGCAAAAGAGATTGAGATCCCTTAAGCAGGTGTTCACATTACCACTGGATTTGTGAATGTGTAACAAGTCTGACATAAAAGTGTCTTTGAGATTCTATATGTGAAACAGGGGTTACCTTTTAGTAGCCTGTATGATAATGAGAACAGGGACAAGGCTTGTGATGGTCTACATAGTTTTTGTGATTTAGGCCTTTGATTTTTTTTTTTTTTATTGAGAAAGTAATGTAGTCACTCCAGGTGTGACAAGTATCTGTGAAAGCTCCTAATGTAAGCATTATATTCAATGGCTAGCCTGATGAAAGCAAAGTACAGTGGAATACTCATATCCTGAACTCTGAGGCCATACTAGATATAACTCTATGCAATGAAAAATGATTTCCATACAGTAGTGGATATAAAGTATTCAAAGGATAGTTTGTTGTTGACATAGGTCTCAGATCCTTTCAGAGATGTTATCAATGTACAGTTACAAAAGAAGTCATTCTTGCTGAAGGATATGGTTGCCAAATTTCTAGGAATTTAGTAAGGAGAGTGCACATTTGTTTTCCAAAGTTTATGCAAAACCATTCCCCACAAGCCTGCATCATTCCAAATAATGGTGCATCCTAGATAGTACACATGGTCCAGCTGTCTTCTCATAGTCTCAATATCCAGATGGCAAATTGGTGGAATTCAGTTTCCTTCTTGGTGAATTCTCCCAATCATCTCTGACTAGCTTGCTCAGCATCTGCCCTGTCAATCAAACTCAGTTGCTGGGATTCAGCTGTGTAAATCTCTGTACCTTGGAATCCGTGAATGTCATGTCTGCTTTGATCATCTTTAACAGGATTTTGTTAGGAAAGCAGCTATTTTTTTTTTTTATTTTGCTAGCTTTTAAGGATGTGATAGCATTATATTACATTACCTTCTACAATACGCTTCATAGATAAGTATTTGTGCTAGCGGCCCTTACAGACCACATTTTAAGCCTATCCATATTCTCTTTTCTCGTGCTCAATGTAGCTTATCAGATTTGGTTATAGATTGGCCTTACCCATCCCATAATCAATAATTTATGGGACCCATGCGGGAGAAAGCACTTGCATTTGTTCATTAGTAGTGTCAGGGCAGTCCTGATAGTAACTTTTTTGTTTCCCCAATCCACAGATCTGTTGTACTTAAAATGGACAGCCACTGACTTTATGGATGGGAAGTTCACCCACAGAAAGGAGCATCCTTTAATATACCTGTCCCTCCAAACCATTCTGTCGATAAATTAGATAAGGTTTTCTATATCCCTAAACCGAAGTATTGTTGATGCCATTTGACATGCTGATGTAGTAAATCAATCAGTAATGTGTCAGAAGATGCCTTGTATGCCAGACACAGATTTTCTCTCTTAGCATTCTATTGGATACAGAGTATAGCTTAATAGGGCTTTGAGTCTGTCCATGTAGAATGTTGTTTAGGTCTTGCATCCTGTTAGGTATCTCTATGGGCATTCCAGTTGTTGCATATGTCTGGACAGATATGTGCTAAACAAGGCATGATATTCAAGGAATGGCCTAATGAGGGCTGAGCAGGACAATGATACCCTAGATCTAGACACAATCCCTTTGTTTATAAGTTGTGCAATGTAGAAGGACTCTTTCTACAACAATAAACACGCCTAATTATCTTGTAATGTGAGAAAGCCTTTTTGGAAGTGTTGGGCACCATGCTGTTTTTTCTTTTCTTTTTTTTTTTTCAAATATAATTTTTTATTTGTTTTTACTCATTTGTTCAAGCAAACCAAAACAGTAATACCACTGTGTCAAAAGGAGATTTACAAAGTATGAAAATTTCAGAGCATGACACCGAGACTGAAACTAAGAGAGAATACAAAACCAACTATGAGCACTATGTGTACATGCAATGCTACAAAAAAAAAAATAATAACTAGACAATATAACTTTCTAATATCTATACTATGAGTCCCTATTCCAATGAAATCATCAATACACATATCTTATGTTGATCTACTAAGTCTAGTGGTCGTATTTATGTTTGTGCTGATCATAAGTTCATGCAAACTTAATCCTTTAAATATGGTCAAGAAGAAGACCCCAATATTCTAAATAGTATTGTTTCTTCTTGTAATTGGTAGTAGTTCATTTATGAGAAGTTATATATTTAGTTGACATATTTTTGAATCCAGTCCAGACATTTAAATTCCCAGTCTAACCAGTTCTGTGATATATAATTTGGACTAGGGCACAAAGTATGATTAAAATAAGTAATTTCTGGACCAGATAGTCTATAGATGAATTAATATTAACAATTACAAATCTCCAGGAAAGGGTTGTTTTCTCATATCCTATCTTTTCTAAGCTGCACTCTAAGAGAACACCACTTATAAGAACATTAACAGCTCCAAAAGATATGTAATAAATGCATTTGAGCTAAACAGTTTTTAGCACATCGGGAGATTTCTGTTTATATTTATTTAATTTAGTTAGTTAGGTGCTACTGTTATTAATCACAGTTGTGCATACATGTTTTTAAAAGGTGTAAGTTTGAGAGTACTTTTGATCGCCTGGGACTTTTGTTCTTCAGAGCAATTTACAGTTTCTTTGGTCTAATACTTTGAGTATATCAGGGAAGAATGATATTTATTATTAGTTATCAGCTTATATACTTCTGATATCATTTTTCACACAATGAAAGCTTCAACAATGTGTCTCCCAGATTTATTTCTTCTTCTTCACTAAAGTCAAAGACTTTCAGTATAGAGGGCACAAGTTCTCTTATTTGTCTTATTATTTATTGTATCACTCTTGTTATGCTATTGATAGTTCTAATTCTTCAATGCACTTCCCTTGTATTTTAGTAGCATATCCCATTGGTACCCACCCCCAATCTCGAGCGGCCGTTTCAAATACCATGCTGTTTTTCTAATTACTTCCACACCGTCACTGACTTATTTCTGGTCACTGCACTGGAAGTTCTTGTTCAAAGCATTAAAGGACAAAAAGTATAGAAATTGTAGTCAGTCGCTTGTGGCCAAGATTTATCTCCTACAGATGATTTTTGCACCCTCACATCACCTGTGGTTTCTGTACTGACAATATGGCAGCAGTTTTTATCTTCTGCAGTTTCTAGTTATATGCTAGTTCAGATAAAAATAAATTCTTGTACAGATTGTATTGGTGTCAGCACTTAGAAGGAGGTCCATAGTGACTGTCTGGGATCTCTGAGAATTTACCTCTTGGTGATACACACATTCCTAAAATCCTAGGTTACTGCATGGTGTGGTAAATCTAGAACCTTACCAAGCTCCCCAGCATCTCATGTAAGAGACCGGATAGCTTAATAATTATAATGTTCATGATAAGCAAGTGTTGGTTACAACAGAGATTTCTGCCAACAACTTATCCATGTCAGAAATTTTCATCTGTCTTTATGTCTAAATTAGGTACCGGGAGGCCTGATTGAAAGGTGTTTTGAGACGAAAACTCATTTATGATATCTACTGGCTGGCTGTGGCCCTGGCTGGTCTAATTATTTAGACAATCAGCTTTGTTTTTGACTTTATAATTTTTGTGACATTTTAGGAAATTACAAAAATAGCTGAACTATTGGTAATAGGTGAAAGGGACAGCTACATAGTCTCTGTAATGACCAGATTGAATTGTGCCTGTGTTCATTGTCATATATATTGTGTTTGAAACCATCCTGTCAAGAAGGATACAGTCAAATCTCCCTACTTTAGCCAGTCTTAAAAGTTGAAATCCTAATTGTCTTGTAAAATGAAAGCCCTTTTCAGAAGTGCTGGGACCAAACTAGATTAAAGCAAGGCTGCTTTCTACTATTTCCACATGGCCAGCACTTATGTACTGTAATCGGATACCATGCAACATAATAAAATATTTTTGCTTTGTCTGAAATTTGTTACAGCAGCTATTGATAGGCACTTTTATTCCACCTCATTTCTATATGGATGTACAATCCACGCTAGTTGAATAGATTACTTCAGTGCAACACTGATGAGCAGGATGAAAAGCTTAAACACTGATCAAGTGAGCATAATGGTGGCAGTCAAAGTATTAACAAAAAATACAAAGCACAGAACTTTTTCAAGCCACAATAACCCCATGGAAAACATCAACTGGGAGGAAGGGAGCAGAAGGTAAATGCTGGAAAGCGGTACTGCTCACATCTAGATCAATCTTTCTCAGGAGCAGAGTGAATTAATTGTAAGCAGCAAACAGAATGCTGGGTGTAACTTTTAGTAGACCATAGTAGAGATACAGCCAGGCAGAGAGTCACCGGCAGCATTATTAGATTTGAATATGGCATTTGAATATGGCAAGTACTGTTTTCTGAGGAGTGCATGTCCTTTTAGAAGAGTAATATTGATACTGTGATGGCACATCGATGCCAGAAGAATAGGGCAGGAGAGGTTGAGATGCCCACTCCTCAACAGCTGCCCAATGTGCCTGAAACCGCCGCCGGAGCAGCACCACGAGAAACATTTCCTTTCACTGGCATTTTGATGTAATTATAAACGCCAGGCCATCCAGGAAAGATGATTTTTCCAGCTTGCCTGATCTTGTGGTCACCAAGGAAACTCATATGCAAGTATTTCCAAAGATTACTAATCAACTCCTTTCTCAAAAATTTTGGACAAAGCTAAAAATAAACAGGAAATGAAGGGTCAAAACCAAGACAATTTTAAACATTACACATTCATTTAGAATTTCTGAATAGAACAGTTTTGCATCAACATGCATTTTCTGGAAGAATAGAAATGTGAAACTTTGATGTCCTGCATTAGTGACTGACTGTAACTTTTGCATGCCTTTCAACTTTTGCTTAAGAATTCTGGACAATGTCAAAATAATGGAGGAGGAGTAACGGGACAAAAGCATGCACTACGCCTCTTTAAACATGCTCTTATGAACTTAGAAAGCTGCCAGAATATCAGCATTTGATTAATATGCATTTTCTGGAAGGATATGAAGTCTTGGACTGAATGTTTCATTATTTAGTGAGTAGAATCCTCAGTGGTTTGTCAAAAATACATTTCAAGAACAGACCACAAAATATGAGGCAATAATCGGACATTCTGAAAATTCTGATAGCTGGAGAGCATGATCCTGAGTGATTTTACTCAGAAAACAAACATTTTATGAGGACAGGATAAATATGAGAAAAACAGGAATGTTTTACAAAATAGTGGATTTTTTTTTTTATTTATTTATTGATTGCTATTTGTTTACTAGCTGAGTGGTTCTACTATGATTCCACAGCCACAACCCCTGATCAACAGAAGAAGGCAACACTTACACAAGCACAGCAAGACATTACATTACGTACATACTCCATACATTTCAGAGGCATGCCTCTACAATCCATCCCCAACCCCTCTTTCTTATTTTTCCACATGGCCAAGGTGTCACTTCACATCATCTAGAACCATTGTTCACACCACCAGGTGACTAGCCCTGCCTTGGTTGCTCCCCACACCACACACATACACACACACACACACACACACACACACACACACACACACACACACACACACACACACACACACACACACCACACACAAAGGTATGCTGCCATAAGTACAGTTTAGTCAGTTTAGTTTCCATAAGTTGGTGCAGACCTGCATATTTGTTGCCTTAACCCACTGAGTATCATGATAGGCTTTGCCTCCTTCTAACAACTTGTTTTAGGCAATGTTTAAACAGAGGGGTACATTTCAGCACTGAAGCCAGACTGACTTCTTACAATGCAGTAATCATTTTTCTATATTTAATCCTTCATTCATCTCTGCTCACTCATACCGTTCAAAGTACTCATTACAGGCAGGCAGAGATTCCCTACAATCTATGGACGTAAGGCATAAAAAACAGTTTGGATTCATAGATTTTCAGGCCAACAAATCATGTGAGCATTCATGCCTTGCCAGTGCACATACCTTCCTTCAGCATCTCCTTTCTCCTGGGAGGCCATATCAGCAAAAACCCAGAGCACATTTCCAGGATATCCATTCAGTTACTAGTTTATGTCTTAAGTAAGATAATGAATTGCACTGCTTAACAAGTTTATTCCAAAGGTTTGTTAGGTGTTGTTTTATAAGCATGCATCTTCACTTTGTAGTATTTGTATGGTGGTGAAGATTTAAATCCTAGTCTCTGGTGCATATTGATAGAGATATTGGACTTTGGGAAAACAGGGAGGTCCAAGACAACTGGTTCTCTAAAGGTGCAGTATGCAAGACAGATCTCCCCATCAAAGCCGTACAATTCCATCAAATGGATGAAAGCTCCCAGCATATCTTTGTAGCTCAGGAAATTTAGGCCTTTGATCTTATTGTTTAGAACCTCTGGGGTTACTTCCTGACAACTGTCCTGATCAGTGCAGACTATAAAGGAGTGATTACTTTTTAGACTGTGATGATATTCCTTGGCAATCAGGTTGGCTACAAATAAAAAGGATTTCCTGACAAACTACACTACATGAGAGGGAGCTATCAGCCCAAGTACTCCCAGGGTCCCAACAAAGTTTCACTTGTAGTGATGTGTTGGGATCTTACAGTGTGATGAAGGGAGAGGTTATCTACCAAAGTGATGCTATACTTGAATAGTTTGAGCTCATTTCACCTCAGCAAGCACCAACTAGGAGAGGTCATTCAGAAGACGGTGGTGATACACTGGGACTTAACACCAGCCTCCATTTTGCAGCACCCAGATCCTTGTAGCCAGAGGTTTTGGCTGTCCACTGAGATCACATGAATACTATAAATGAAATGTCTCAACACTGAACACCGAAGGCACCACTGGTCACTTTCATACTTACTGATGACGCATCTGTAGCTCACACACTGTGTGGGGTCTGTCCACAGCCAGCTTTCATCCATCTTACCACACACGGGATTTTAAAGCAATTAGCTTTTATGATGCCAGCATGTGGAAACATGTTGAAGGCCTTTACAGATCACTATGTCAAGCACTGCATGACTACCCATTTACAGCCTCTGTAACCCTTTTCAAGAAGATTATCAGGTTAAATAGTCAAGATCTACCTTTACAAAGCCAAACTGTTGGGGTTCAAGTTTAACAAGAGTCTTAATATCACAGTTTAACAGGTTAGTTGTACACTACATTGCTTTTGTATGAGGCTTATAAGGGTGGGATAGGTACTACCGGCCAGCCAGCCACAGTTATGGAGGGCATCCACTGCAGTGTGCCACACATCAGGGACAAATCCAGAAGTTAAACTTGCTAAAGAGCTCTATGAATGTTGACAAGTGGGTATCTTTTAACACTGTTATGTTGTATATGATAAACAACTGTGTTGCATAATATGTAACAGGTATAACATGTAGTAGTAAATAAAGATACAATACAAAGGGATTGTTATACCAAAATCTACAAAACCAAGCTAACTGTACAGCTTTGTGTTTTGCTTTGTCCATACTATAAAATGTCTTAAGGAGAGTAACAAAGCTTGTTGGATGCACTGTGTGATGTTGTTAAATGACAGTCCCAGCAGCACTAGACATTTCTGGACTCTGGCCTTTGGTGAGATGAAACCCCACAGAGTTGAACTCTATGGTCTCCCCACTGTCCACTGCCCTCCCTGGGCTCGCCACTGTCCCAATGCTCCCTCCCCACACAGATCCCCAAGATGTTTCCTACTTTCCTCCACTGCTGGCCTTGCCTCCATCGCTCAGATTACTTTTCTTGTTTTCATACTCTTTGTAATTCCCCTTATATTTTCATTTATTCTTCAATATATCCTAACTGGCTCAGTATTACACCACAATAAATGAGGAGGAAGACCACTTAAGCCAGAGGTCTCTAACTCCTCTAGATGCATTTGGGTTCTAGGATGCCCTGCAGTTTAGAGCTTTGTATTCTTTCACACTTTTTGTTTCATTTATCTGAACAAAAATTGTACAGCTGTTGTAAATTCATTCCTACTCTTTGGATTTCTTCCTGCATCATTTCACCAATTCCTCAAATGGCAAGACTGCAGTGCAAGAACTGGAGGAAATAACAGCTGATAGTCTGAGATGCTTGGGCCTGCAGAAACCATGGCATTCCCAGATACAGCGTGAGCATTTGGTTTTTCCACTCTTGTTGCACTATACCTGACAAAACCATAACTAACCAAAAGAAATCTTTTTCTTTCAGTAAACAAACAAGTTGTACCTACAAGACCTGGTCATCAAAGTTGACAAAACAGCAGTCCCAAGAATAAACCAGAAGATAAAGCTCTGCAAAAGAAACAAACATGAATCATATCTTAGAATAGCCTGCCCCTACCACAAAAAACGTTAGTCACCTTCTGTGTATCCCTATGATTTTAGATTGGGATAAAAGTGAATGAATAAATGTGGCCAGTCATATATTTCAAGTTCCTGATGTCACACGCCATACAGCTTGCCTTTCACCTCACCCCAAAAAGACAGCCACCTCATATATCCATTTGACAACCATTTTGTGGTGTACAATGTTACACCTCCATCTTGCATACTAGAGCACTTTCTGAAAATAAAAATAAAAAGAAGTAAGATAAATGAAAATATTTAGTGAACAAATAAAAGTTATTAAACTGCATAAGCATGCTATCAGCCACAGTTATTGTTTATGATAGCACATTCATAGTCTTATTTTAATAAATACTATTATAATGTACACAGGGTGGCTGCAGTGTTCTCACAGCAAGCAGTTCTTCTGGTTCGATCCCTCAGCTGGGTGCTTTGTGCAGAGTCTGCATGTCCCTGTGGCCACATGGGTTTCCTCCCAAATACATGCCAGGTGGATTCTCGACACTCCCAAACTGGCCCCTAGCTGTGAGTGTCCATGTGTGCTTTCTCTGTGGAAGGTTGGGTGTCAGGTTAAGGGACTCAACACTGTAAAACTCCACTGCCAATCACATGACCGACAGGTGATCCACTGTGGTGACCCTAACCAGGAAAAGCCAGAAGAAGACTATTATAATGTACACAAATCTAAACTTTACATTTTTGTTAAACTTTCACAAACAAATCATATTTTTGGAAACTGTATAATCCCACACATATATATTGTTAGAACAATGTTGTTAACCAGACATGTTTCACATGACAACAAGAAGTTCCTCTGTAACCAGTTGCCCTTATTCAGAGATTTTACAGAACTATGAAATGATATGCTTGATTGTACAGTTAACAAATACATATAGCACTGAACATATTCTAACTGTAGTAAATATCAAAGTAGGAATTTTGTTCAGAATCTATGATTTCACATGATTCATGCAACAGTTTTTTAAGTCACTTGTTTCTGAAGTATTAAGTACATATGGAAATATTATTTTCATAATTAACAAACAATTAGCTTATATCTCAGTTATAGTATATAAAATGTACAATAATAATGAATCTTTTCCTGGCTCCCTACCATGGCATACACACCACACCTCAATGCTACGCAGGGCTCTCAGTTATGAAAATATGAAAATAAATATGAAAATATGAATAATAAGTTACAGACAGTGATGAATTTTTCTTATTGCAGGGACATCCTATATTAACAGTTTTAGTGTAATTTTAATAACCTTTGCACTTTCTAATATTGCTGATTATTAGCTGGTAAGTCACTTAGATAAAGATGGAATTCTGTTTATTGTGAGGTAAATTCTTAGAGCATATCAACACCATACGAGCCATTGCGGAACTGGAAATATACAAAAATGTGCTATATGCTTGAATGAGTTAATTTGTTGACCTCAGATTTCCATTTTACAATATTCCTCTCTTACCTCCGCCTCCCAATTAGCCACCTGTATACACTTCTGATAAGATTTCATGAGAAAGAGAAAAATATCTCACTATGTTTTCCAGCCTGCTGCTCCCAGACACACTGTGCCCTCACAGGCTATAGTGATGTATGGATATCTCTAAGGCATGACTGTGTGAAAAAGTTAAATAAATAATGACCACAATGTCACAAAACCCACAGAAGCCACAGTGACTTTCTATATGTACATCTGAGGTTTAACTAGAGAAAATTAAAGGCAATAACCATTTTCTCAGTCTCAATACTGACCTTCTGTGCACATCCTGAGTTTTGATTGCAATGAGAATTTAGGAAATAGCAATTTCACTGTCTCCAGTCCCCACCACCCCCACATAACTTTCTGCACACACCTCTGAGCAGGACTAACTGTGGTAAACTAGTGGCCTATGGCAGAACTTCCTCAATAAACTTGCATCAAACTCCACTACAACCTGAGGTGCAGATGCTAGCTACCAGGATCAAGATGTTTATGACGACTTTACTCTTAATTTTGAAAGCTAATGACTTATAGTGTATAGATTAATATGATTATGCATGCTTGTTAAGCACCATTCTGGGACATCAGAAAGGTTCTTAAGTTTGTATTAAGTACCTCTTACTACTGCCAGCTCTAGTCACACACAATAATGTACATCAGCAAATCACCACCACAAAAGAAACAAAACCGTTACTTTTTTCTACTAGTTGAATGTTTAACAGTCTGAATGAAGTGTTAACAGCCCCACCACTCTTCTATGAAGCTGCTCTCAGTGGTGCGGCATTATAGACTGCTGCACTTTTTTTTTCTTTTTAACTTTGAATATTTATTACTGATCACATACTATGCATGAAACATTAGCTTCATTTGCATGTTTCTATACAATTCCCTCTTGCAGTCATTCCAAATGTATTTTACACTAGATAAAACGCGGTACTCAGATATACTTTTATTATGGCAAAAATACGGGTTAAAACTGCCCTTTAGATCAGTGCGCCCTTTGTTTCCTGCATCCAACCGGGCCAGCCTCAGCAGTTTTGGTACCCTGGCGATATAAGTTTCGGAAAGTCGGTGAGCATACCAGCTTATGGGTTGCTAACAATTGTGTATGTATGAGCATGTAATAGTAGTTCTAACCATTGCACTTGTTTAGATACAGTATAATGGCAAGTTCTATATAGTTGATTTGTACCAAATTGGGTGACTTTTGTTGCAGCACTGCTTAAGATTTAAGGACTGCATGAAATTATAACCCTCCCTTCATCCAGGCAATCTGCCAATCAAATGGGAGACACCTAACAGAGCATAAAAGAGTTGGAACAGGCTGTTGCAATGTTTTCCCTTGTCATGCATGTGAGGTAAGGTTTATTCTGTATAGCAACCCTAATTTCTGAGGAGGTTTTAGGTTGCTTGAAGAATATGTTGGTAGAGTTTCAGGTGTTCATAGCATAATAACACCAAGTAGCTTGGCAGAGCATTAGTTCAATTCCATATTGTTATTTAACATTTATTTACCAGGAAAAGTCAGTCAGGACTTGAACAAACCAATTTTCAGTGGAGGCCCAGAAGGAACACTTCAGATGCTTGTTTTGTAATGTGAGAAGAAATCAGAGGACCCAGAGGAAACCCACATGAATGCAGAGAGGACATGCACTGCACAGAAGGCACACCAGTCAAGAATCTAACCGAAACCCTTGCTATGAGGGTGAGAATTTAACCGCCAGCTACTTGAAGCACAGACTTTTGGGAGAAGTAACCTGGTTGGAGGGTAATAACACACTGCTTTTGTTTGGATTTAGAGTAGATTGAATTATCTAGTGAAGTTTCTACAGATAAGAATAATTCTTGAGTCTGCTGAGGAGAAGATTTTGCCAGGTAGATTATAATGGAGTCATTGTACACGTACATATATGATTGGTGATGTAGACCATTGATAACTGGGGTCAATGATAAGGAACCTAATATAGACCCTTGGGGACACCGAGGAAACAGGTGGTGGTATTTGAGGAATATTCCTGTTTGCCATTTTATTTTATTTGGTTATATAGCTAAGAAACCCATGAATTCATGTGGGCAAAGATTTAGACCCACAGAGGAAAATTTATACAACAGTTTTTGGTGTCAGATGATGTCAAGGCTTTTAAGATGTCAAGATTCAAAGTAAAGTCCAGATAAATTTGGAGTTTCTGCCTCATTTACTGAACTGAACAACACTGAAGTAGCATGATGGTTTAAATGAAAACATGTTGTATTGGGGTGAAAATGTTCTCAATGACATAACAGTTGTGCAGGAAAGTTTATGTTGGTAGCATGTTTTCTATCACAGTTTTAAGCAATAATGCAAATTATGTCAGTTTTTATGTACAGTCACTGCTAGAAACTCAGAAATGTGTGGATGTGCAGTATTATCTTTGGTTTTGCTTTTGCAATGAAGATTTTCTACCACAGAATATCCAGAATTTCTTATTTGTAACTAGAATCCCGCCCATGTAACATAACTGCATTTTGTGTTATATTTCATAAATACTGAATTCAAGATTCGTTATGAAGTTTAGTGTTAAAAATATGACAGAGACATTTATAATCAAAAGCCACACAGTTACCTTTCTTTTTCTGGCTTTTCTTTCGTACCTTTTTAACTTGGATTTATTAAATATTTCACGGTTGAACATTTGATGCCCATGAGTGGGCAAAATTTTATCACCTTAATTTTATCATGGCTCACATGACATATGCATGGCTACACTTAAATATGAATTAACACTTTCTTCATAATATCAAATGGTTTTTATATTTTATCCTAAATATTGCTAATCGTGTCCACTGATGTGCCAAATTGCACCTGAAAAGCTCTGACTGCTTTAATTGTTTAGTCATATCTAAAGTAATATATACATTTTTTCTAGGTTCATGAAATTCTTTTCATGTCTTGTGGATGGTTCTAATGAGGTCAAGGATTGAAAAATAAACCATTCCTGCTGTGGGATCAAAAAGCACCATTACAACATGAGAACCAACTTCAATAATTCATTTTAGCATCCTGCCTTCCTGATTAAATCTAAATGTCAGTCAGTGATACAGCAATAACACCTGAATATTATGTGAATCCTTGTGTGCTTATTGTAAAGGGGAAAATCCTGTAATGGATCACTGCATTGATAAAGATGGCATCAGGGTAGTTTTACCGAGTCACAAGCGATCTTACCTCACTGACTTATAACTAAATTTCTCATAATCAGAAATGGCAGACTCTCATGCAGAAAAGACATAGGAATACAGTACTAATGATTCAGTACCCTAAGGGGAAAGTTAACATTTTGCCTGCACTTTATATTTAATGTTCTACTTGTCTGCTGCACTGACAGCTTCACACAAGCCTTTCTAACCCAAATGAGCATATAGCTCAGAAGTTATCCAGTTTCAGGCTTCAAAAATCCTTTACATGTATACTTTATGCTCCATTCTGCTTCTGGATCACTGAAATGGAATCACAGATATCAAAAGAAAGTAGGCTGATTTACTGTCATATCACAATAAAGATATAGCAAATATGTCCTTTGTAGAATGAGCTGAACAGAATTATCTTACTTTTTGATGGTGAGCTGTTGTCGACAACTCATTTTTATTGTTTTATAAGTGTGAGTTTTTTATAACATAGTAGATATATCAACTGAAGTATGCAAAAAAATATATGAAGATCTGACGAAGCCCTTCTTGGTGCTGCCCATAAAAACATATATTTTTTAAACAATTGCTATCACAAACATGAAAAACTTAAAGTAAATTTATTACAAAGTTACCTGGCTTTTACCAAAGGACTGCAGTTCAGGTGACCCATGCTCTGCTAATTAAGCTGGATAAGACAGCATGGAAGATATAAGAGCAACTGAAAACACTGACGAAGAGAAGGAGGACAGTAAAGTCTGTTCGTAACAGCACCACCTATTGGAGGGAGGCACTGACTGCTATGCCGAATGAAAGACACAGGACTTTAGCTCACCAAGCAAAATATATGGACTGTAGTCAGAACATGTAGGTGGAAGTGCATGCTCCTGTCCAGTATTGCAGGTCCTACTATGACTGCAAATAAGGTATGCAAAAGTTACTGACCATTCCAGAATGAATCCCTTCAAGTGGTAAACATTTACTGTTTACTGCCTGCTGAAAAAAGCTTAATTCACTGTTGATGCAAATCCAAACTTTGAAAAAGAGACCCGTCCCCACACCCAGATGAGATGTGCTGCTAAGAACAGGGTATGTGGAAAAGGGGCCAATCTGTCCCCAAAATGGCTAATAGGTAGACAAGGAACCAAAACGAATTTAAAAATTCAGTGTAAAAGTATCACTAGGTTTTATGACATGTCCCTAAAATGTCCAGAAACTGCCTATTTGCACTTGAGCACTAATGCTTCTTACAACCTTGATATAGTTGGATTTGAACAGGGCTGAATGAGTTCAACTGAAGTGTCACTTTTTGGTGTAATGCAAGCAACCTTCACCCCCCAACACAACCCAAATGACACATAGCCCACAAACTCAATATGTCACCCAACCACAGCCAATAAGGCATAACAACATACCCAACACTCTAGTCATAGGTGACTCTATAGCCAGGCACACTGATGTTCCACTCACCAGGCTAAACAAGGAGAAAGTTACTGTCAGCTGCCTGTCAGATGCCAGGATCCACCACATAATGCAAATGCTCAGGTCACTCCACAATAAGTACAAATATGACTTTGTCATTGTTCACTTTGGTGTGAATGACCTGAGATGTACTTCCCTGGACTACATGAAAAGAGACATGGAGGAGCTCTCTGATCTTGTCGCCCAGGCAGGTATGACCCTAGTCCTGAGCAGCATCCTGCCATTACCCAGAATGATACCACAGTACAAGGACAAAATGATTGACTTCAACAATTGGCTAAGTTTCTGGTGTCATCCTAAGGGGATCCAGTATCTGTCTGCCTCATCCAAACATTCCAGGCTGCATTCTACATGAACTACAGAAGGAACTGGCACCCCACCTCAGTACCATGTTCAATCATAGCCTCACCTCAGACTTTGTGCCCACTGAATGGTGCACAGCAATGGTTATCCCACTCCACAAAGTAGGATCCAACATGGACCCCAGAAACTACCGCCCCATTATCCTGAGGAGCGTGATCTACAAGGCTATGTAACGTATCATCATGGAACTTATAAACAAAGAAATTGGTAATCTCCAAACTCTGGACCCACCCAGTTCAGGTTTGTAAAAGGTAGATTGCATCTCCTAAACCTCTGAAGCAGTCACCAAAGCCATAGATGAGGGTAAGGTGGTTCACACAGCCTATCCAGATCTTGCCAAGGCATTCAACACCATCCCCCACTCTGGAATTATAGATAAACTCACTAAACTAGGTATAAATCCCTATGTCACAAGATGGGTTGCCAACTGGCTTACTGACAGAACCCACACTGTGAAAGTAGCAGACTCCAAATCAGACTTCAGACCAGTGACAAATGGAGTATCACAGGGTTCAGTCCTGGGTCCTCTCCTGTTTGGTATCTACTTCTCTGAAGTACAGGCTAACACAGAAGGTCTTTGGCTAACTAAATTCACAGATGACTGCAAACTAGGACCCATAATTGAAACTCCTAACGATGTGGACATCCTACAAAAGGGCCTCACTGAGACAGATGCCTGGTGTCAAAGACATGGTCTCAAGCTCAATGCCAAAAAGTGCATTGTCATCCTCTTTGGTAAAAACTCTGTACCCATGAACTATCACATAGGCTGTAGTCTACTTAACACTGAAAGTGTGATAAGAGACCTTGGGACACAGGTGGACAGTAGTCTCTCCTTTGATAATCACATTGCCACAGTGGTCAGGAAATCCTTCTACGTGGCACACCTCATCACAAAAGGTTTCTCATCCAGAAAAAAAGAGGTCATTGTTCCCCTCTACTCATCACTCATTAGACCCATTATAGAGTACAACGCCCCTTTTGGTATGTACCTCACAAGACATCTACAACAACTGGAAAGGCCGCAGAAATACCTCACAAAGAGGATTACCGGCCTCAAACAGACGCCCTACGCAGACCGTCTCAAAAGTCTCCAGCTTTACTTCGTCGCATATCACCTACTCAGAGGTGATCTCTGCCTAACATACAAAGCTATGTCAAACCCAGAGCTGTTGGACATGTGCCACTTAAAGAAATCCCAATCCATCTGAGCTACATGCTCTAGGGACCTAAACCTTGTCACCACAATAAACAGAACATGCTGGAGGGATATATTCCTGTCCCAGAGACTTCCCATACTCTGGAACAGACTACCTATCTATGTCAAACAGAGCTCGTCATTAGCACTCTTCAAGAAAAATCTTGATGATTGGATGGGTAATAGGAAATTCTTCCTGGAGATCACTTCTGTGGTTCTGCTTCACAGGGGCACAGGAAAATAATTTTCTTGGGTGGCGAAAGCCAGAGTACCTTTTTGGCTAGGCTTGTACAGGCCCTAGGGCCAATAGCGTTGTACCTACCTATGAACCTATGAACCTATGAGTATAACTAGAAGTACAATTAACTGCAAAACACAGATCTGTGAGAAGCATAATAATGCACTTTAAGGTCATACATTTTGCAAATGAAGGGTGAGGAAAATAAATCCTATACCACAGGAAGAAGCTCATTAACAGTTCATAACCTTAGTTATAACCAGATTATAAAAGTCTCCTTTCTATTAGAGTGTATAACACACTTGTTGCTGCCTTGATCAGACAAGACTGTAATATCACTTTTCACTCCATTGTTCCCAAACTTTGAATTTTGGCTCATGTCAGTATTGGCATGGAAAGTGATATCTTATTAACGAAACTAAATTGTAACATAAGTCCTAATAAAAAAAATTACCAGACTGTTTAATACAGTATACTGGAGGAAATCAAACACTGGAAGTGCATTCTACCATGACCAATCCCAACATTAAGGATGGTTGGATGGAACCGTTTAGGAAGACGAACATAATCGCTCAGCAATATGTTCTTAATGGAATCTCTGTGTACAATGGTAAAACACAACTGTCATGATGAAACCAGTCTGTGAAATAATTAGGGAAGAGGAAAAATACAGCTAGTCAGTATATGCAACATTCCAGCTACTCATAATTTGGAAAGTTCCATGAAGATCATGGCAGCTGTAATGAGAAAAATAAATAAATAACTGTTAGGCCCAATTACGTAGGAAACCAGTTACATGAAAGATAATAAAAAGGCTTTCTATAAACATTAGAGCAACATTTCATGTGCTTCTACTGATAATATAACATTATATTTATGTGACAAGCTAGATTAATTATTTTTCAACACTTATTTTGAAAAAGGAGAGACTAAAATTATCTCACCCCATGTTCTTAATATTTTAATGGGTAACAGCTGTCACACAGTCACTGAAATTGTGGCTAATGCCATTAGTGCAACAGCTCCTGACAGTTTTTAATGGCATTTGCCTAAGTAAAATCAGGGAGTTGGTTGCATGTTGCTCATGGGAGTCCATCATACAGAAAGCCATTACGGTAGAGTTATGACTTGCCCTAATCCAACCTAGTGCTGTAGTAGCCCTGATGAGTGCAGATGCCGGCACTGCCAGGCCCCCTGCATGTGCATTTTTTTTGCATATACAATTAAAGCTACATTGGAAGTTCATGACCTAAGTGTTGCTTATGACAAACCAAGCTTCTTCTACATGTCAGCATTGCAGAGGAACAATCTGCATCTCTTCCCCAGAATGAGGGAGTTTGCAACAGCTGCTCATTCTGCACATGGATCTCTACATGATTTCAGGTTATCTCAGACTCAGTAAATGATTATTCTATGCCATGAACATTCTTTTTCACCTCACATGTTGACCAGATTTCTAGGCCATGTACGTACAAGGTAATGACCAATCATATAATCAATGGTTGTGCTCCTGTGTATCTCCAGGATAGATGCCACTGTTATGTTCAGATTGCCATATCATCAAATCATTTCTCTTCATTCAAAATCCTATAACCGCAACCAGTCTTCACCAATACCTTAAGAGATTTACTAGCATCCCCAAGCCATATACATAGCATATGCTTGCCACCTTACAGCTGTACTTCTAATATAAACCTCATGACTGCCATATACAATTGTTTGAACCGGATTAATACCCCTGCAATGTTAACATTTTCTGCCATACTAAGTTCCCTCTCTCACTTCCCTTTCATTGAATTTCTAAGCATTAACCACAATATCTATTATCTATTTGACAAATCCAATACACCTCTTCAAATGCCCAATGTTCAGCATCTACTAATGCATAAGTATATTTTATACTGTAATAGTTTGCCTTTATTTCATATGAATGTAATCTAATTAACAAATGGCTGTGCAACTGTTAATGTATATTACTTAATGTCTATTAATATCTATTCATGCAATTCATGCAATTACTGAATGTCTGTTTAAAATATTTGTAATATGTTAGAGCTTTTCTCTCTTGGCCTCCACTGAAAAAGATTTTTTTTACTAAACCCAAACGGACAAGCCTGAGAAACAAAAGTAAAATACATAAAGTAAATAATTTGAACGTGCTACATATGTACAATATTTATTTTAAAAATGAAACATAGACGCAATGTAAATGCTTAAGCACAGTTTATATTCAATAATATATAAGGCAACAGTCATGTTTCACTGTCACATTGCCTCTCACAAATCATTTAATTCACTAATATTTCCATCTAATAACATGCACCGCACTTACACAGTGTCATAGGCACACAAGTGAGAAAACAGAGCATAAATTACATTGACAGCTGTTCCCACTGTAATTGATTCACCTTCTTGACAAATAATAAAGAACAGCTGCGTCCATTTAGTTCCTGACAACACTAATCAACAACTGACAATACCAATAAACAGCGATGAGCAAAGCTCTAATACATTAATCAAGGGACCATCCCTCCCACAAAATATGGGATAGCAGGGCACATCAAAAGAAAAAAATACACACATCAGTTAGCTAGCGTGACAGACAGATGCATGGATAGATAGATAGATAGCTAGATAGATAGATAGATGATAGATAGATAGATAGATAGATAGATAGATAGATAGATAGATAGATAGATAGATAGATAGATTATAAAGATGTAGGTAGGTAAGTAGGAACACAGGAAGAAAGCTCAACATCTACAGATAACAGTTCATCATCCTGGCAAGCATTTCTGCTAAATGCTGCAACCTAGCTAGATTCATACAGTGTGAAAATGTGTACTTCCCCATCTTATTAAATTGCACTCCAGGTAAAAAAATGGCCCTATAGCCTACTTATGCTAAGCTACCACATACTGTTCATATTCACATTTTAATATAATCTGCTTACAAAATCCTAATAAAATTCAGAATACATTCCAATTCTACTGTTTGCTACCAAAACACACACACTTCTAAATTGTGCAAAAGCTCAGCAACTACAGAACTGTTGTTTTTCAGATAATTGCAAATATATTTTAGCCTCCCAAAGGCAATTAAACATTGACAGTGACCCCAAAGACTAGTAACTGTTCAGTAAACAGTCCTCTAATCATTTAGTACCGAACTGCAACACAGCTGTTTTATTTTTACTAAATCTTCCCTTCAAATAAATAAATAATAATTTATTGAAAGTGAATATATATATATATATATATATATATATATATATATATATATATATATATATATATGGTTCTAGGTCATAAGATCGACTGCCACTTTCACCGACAACAGAAACATCGACACCACATTATCGACAAACCATAAACACGACACCTCACATGCCCGACAAACAAGTAACCGACGATCCACAAACACGAAACCCCATACACTGCACACACCACAATAACAACAATCAACTAACAAAACACATCCCCTTATCCAAAACCACACACAAAACACAAGCACACCAAAATCCTCACAAAAGCACACTAAACCTCACACACACAACTATGTACAACCCTAACCCAAACCCTTACCCTAAGGTCCGTCACTATCGCACAATCAGCTAACCCGGCCCTAACCCTAACTCACTTAACCCACCCCTAACCCAAAAAATACCACTACCGCACACTTACATAACCCGCGCCCTAACCCTAACTCACTTAACCCGCCCCAACCCAAAAAATACCACTACCGCACACTTACCTGACCCGCGCCCTAACCCTAACTCACTTAACCCACCCCTATCCCCACAGACTGTCACTATCCACACTTACCTTACTCGCACCCTAACGTCCGTCACCACAGCATACTCACACAGCCTTCTTTCCAACTCACTATCCCTGGCATCGGCGTTGTCATCCGTAGCGTCGGTCTTCCGAGTGTCGATCATCTGGCGCCTGCTAATCCGTTGTCACTTATATCGGCTGTTGATCTTCTAACCTACACCCATATGTATATATATATATATATATATATATATATATATATATATATATATATATATATAGGTCTACTTTAGAAGACCAAAATCCCACTTATCCAACTTTCATAATGCCAAGAAAAAAACGTTGAGAACTGCACATCACCATCCTCCAAGAACACTGACTTACAACTGCAGGTATGTAACTACTTGGCCACACTAAAAAATAACGTAAAACCAAAGCAAACTAAACCCACCATGTGGGGGGACTGCACCCCCACACTCTTCTAACTAAATATACCAACTCAAATATTGCACTATCGTGGGGGTAAGGGGCAAAGTTCAACATGGTGGCCAAGTGATTAATTACCTGGAGTTGTAAGTCAGTGTGTTCCAGGAGGTCGGTGATGTGTAGTTGTTGGCATTTTCATCTCAGCGTTATGAAAGTTGGGTAACTGGGATTTTGGTCTTCTAAATTAAACCCATAGATAGATAGATAGATAGATAGATAGATAGATAGATAGATAGATAGATAGATAGATAGATATAGATATACATACACATATATAAAACTATTGACTCCACAGTAAAATCTGCAATTTCGAGGTTAAGATATCCTCTCAGGTGAAAGATAACCATAAGGCCTTCTACAGCTATGTCAGAAACCTCAAGTGTAACACAGCAATGAGCTGAACTGGTGGTTAATGGTGCCATATTCACCAAGCCTGATGATATTGCAAACCTGTTAGCAGACAAATTCATTTCCCACTCTCACCCCCAACCATCCTCCCAATAATACCTTCAAACATAGCCCCTATAAATTTAACTAAGGAGCATGTACTGGCTGCACTCACTAAAGCCAAGAACACAGTTTCACTGGGCCATGAAAACATCCCAGGATGCCTCCTAAACAGACAAAAATATGATTTATCAGGACTCCATGGAGCCATTATTTAACTATAGTCTTAAAACGGGCTTTGTGCCACATGAATGGAGGAATGTGATGGTTATCTCCTTCATAAGGGAGGACCTTCAACAGATCCTGGAAACTACAGACATTAGTCTGACTAGTCTTATTTTAAAGTCATGGAAAGAATTATCATGGTAATTATCAACAAGGTCATAGGCACTGGATCAATCCCAGTTTGACTTTGCCAAAGGAAGGTCACATTTACTGAATCTGGTGGAATTCTTTGAAAAGATCATTAAGGCAATTAATGATGACAAACCTTTTCATACTGCCTACCTAGATCTGGCTATGGCATTTGATACAATACCAAAGTCCGGCATTATCATCAAACTTATATCAAACTAGGTATAAACCATTTTATAACATCCTGGATAGCTAGCTGGGTCACTGATAGGACTCAGGAGGTTAGCATCAGTGAGGCCACCTCCACAAAGAGACAGTCACCAGTGGAATACCCCAGGGCTCTGAGTTAGGCCCACTCCTCTTTGGCATTTACTTCCCAGATGTCAAAGCCAATGTTAAAGGCTTCTGGCTAACTAAGTTTGCAGAGGACTGAAGATTGGGAGCAGTAGTCATTAAATACCCCCCCCCCCCAAGATGAGGCCATTATCCAGGAAGGTCTAATACATATAAACGCTTGGTGCCAAAGCCATGGCTTAATACTCAATACCTGGAAAAGCATTATAGTACCCTTTGGAAAGTCTGCCACCCCAGATAGCTACATCATCAATGAAACACCCTTAAAAGTTGATTGACAGGCATCTGGGAACTGATGTAGATAGTACCCTAGGCTTCAACCAACGTATGTCTAAGGTAGTAAGAAAATCCTTCTATGTTGCTCAACATATAAGCAAGGGCATGGCATCTGGGTCTAGAGGGGTTCATCATACCGCTATACTCAGCCCTCATCATGCCCATCAGAGAGTATAATGCCCCCTTTGGTATGCACCTGTCCAGACAAATGCAGTGACTGAAATGTCCGCAAAGGTTCCTTACAAAAAGAATACATGGAGTCAGCACAATATCTTGCACTGATTGCTTCAAAATCCTGTCTCTTTACTCAGTATCATACAGACTTCTGAGATGTGATCTTTGCCTGGCATACATGGCATCCCTAGACCCAGTTTTACACATCCGCAAAACAAACAGCATCAAAACTACTAGACTAAAGACCTAAATTCTGCTTGCAACATAAATAGGGCATTTTAGGAGATAGATATGTTTCTCAGAGAATTCCCATTCTCAGGAAAAGACTCCCCATCCATGTGAAGCAGAGCTCCCCCCTATCCCTATTTATGTGCAACTTGGACCAATGGATGGTAATCTGAAAGTCATCCCAGGTCTGGCTCATATGTCTCTAATGGACACAGGCAGCCAGTAAATCACCCCCTATAAATCAAGTCTGAAAAATATTTGTGGGTCACCTTTGGGTTGCATAACTAGGCTTTTAAGAGCCCTGGGGGAAGTTAGCATAGTATACACCTATAAATCTATGAACTTCATATATCATTTATTTGCAAGGCGTAAATATATAATTTCCTCCTCATTTTCAAAAACATAAATGTGATTCTTATTAAAATGTATTTTCATACTAACCTTATACAAAACCTCCAACTTTAAATGCCAAAAGGCAACAAGACAATTATTTTTTAAATCTTTTATATAAAAACAGAGTTTGAGATTTCATTTCTCCATCTGCTTACTTATCTGGCAAAATGTCCATGCATTATCAGTTACAGCAAACAATATTCAGGCATAAGGCACCTATCTAAGCAAAAAAATGCATAGGTAAGTTGGCTGGAGAGTTTCTTTTCCACACACACACACACACACACACACACACACACACACACACACACACACACACACACACACACACGCACACGCACACACACGCTCACAGACACACGCTCACAGACACACATGCTCACACACACGCGCGGACACACACACGCTCACACACACACGTGCGCACACACACACGCACACACACACTTACACACGCTCACACACACACACACACACACACACACACACACACACACACACACACACACACACACACACACATATCTAGATCTGCAAGTATAGGTAAGTAGGTAGATAGAGAGATAGATATCATTTAAGCTTTGCTTTGTATGAAGCCTGAGGTGCATCCCTCAACTCTTTTGTCTTACAATTTTCAAATAACCTAACAACAAATCTGATGAATTTGATATTCTGTGCCTGTGTTTCCCTTGACTCACATGGACAGAATTCCTGTGTTATGAGTGAATAACAAGTGCTTCAGATACCTGCATGCATCAGATACCTGCATGCATCAGACACCTGCATGCAGTATAGAATGTGAACCACTGCAAGCTAAGGATAAATATCATAATATAATACCTTCAGTGTAAATACTGGAAACCAGTCCACCTACTGAGCCTGCCACTTGCAACTAGAGGTACTAGGAAGCACAGTGCTATTTTACTGGCTTGCCTATCCTTGATGGAGGGATAGGGTCATAAGCAAAGATGACAGCACTGCTGGTGATACTAGGGTAATCACCACATGCTTACAAATACTAGGGGGCATATACCAACAAACAACCTAAGCTGTAATGGGTTTACGTCACTGTACTTTAGGTGTTGGGATGGGGAAATGGATAGGCCATATAAATAAAAAAGCTCCCTTTGGCTGTGAGCATGACACTGCACTGAGATGCCACCATCTCCTCTCAGGTAACAGGACAGTTTCAGATTAGGTGAAAATTTTAGTTTTTTCATTAATCATCCCAATAGTGGTTCTTTCTGTTTCAGTGCATTCTAGTCTCTGCTAAAGATATTCTTAATTTCATGGTTGTCACTAGTAAACATAACAGGCACTCTTAAACTATTAACACTGATATTAACTTCTTTAATTTTCAACCCAACCAATGATATTGGTGCAAATGTTTCCCCACGCCCTTGTAATACTTCTCAAAGAGTGTTCCAAATAACAGGTTCCAGATAACCTCTCATTAAAAAAAATGAATAATTTCCTGTCATTTTTCTGAAAAAAAAAATGTCTGTTGTTAATCTTCAGGCTTTTATAAACTGACCTTTTGCAATTTCCTTCTTGATATGGGTGCATACTCATATGATCTAAATACTTATTTCATCTTATTTCTTTTTTATATAATTTGATAAATTATCTTTACCACTTTTATAAGCAGTCGTGTCCAAATAATTAATTTGTTTCTCAATGATATTAGCTCCAAATCTCAAATAAGATGTTAACCCATTCAAATACGTAAGAAAATTGTAAAACCTTGCATAAAATAAAAATATCATCAATATAATGAAAACATGCTCCACAGTGTTTGTAAAACATTGAAGTAAAAACATTCTGTTTTTCTCAAGCTGTCACAAACAAATTAGCATAAGTCAGAGACATTAAAGTACCCATGGCTACAACACTTATCCAACGTTATATCTCTTTCTCAAACATAAAAAAACTTGTCAAGAATAATGTCTAAATTTGTACAAATCAATAAAGATTCTTCTACTTCCTTGTCTGAAAACATCCTTACTAGATCTAGCCCTTCCCCTTTTGGAATCAGTAGGCAAAGAAACACCATCTAAATTAACCAATAAATTGTCTTTTGCATCTCTAATATTTTAGTATTCATGTACATATTCAGCATCTAAATGGAGAGGTGATAAAGTCAGCAATAAAAGGAGAGTAGTCTTGCTGGAGCTGAATTCATTCTCAAGTCTTGGTGAGCACCTTCATGTGGTAGACCCTGTTTTCACAAAATCTCACCAATATGACACTGATATATAGACTGTATTTTATATAGCATGTATCATGGACAAAGGTAGGTTAAAATAAAAAAGACAGCTGAGTGAAAAAGTCCCAGGATAAAAAGTGCCCAATCCTGTATACTCACTGTTGCTAGTACTGGAAAAATGACAGTGTAAAATCCTCAACACAAGGAAACATTCCTACAATGGGGTTAGGCCAGGCTCAAGGGGAGGATGGCCCTCCTGTTGAAGAAGGAAATAGTAGTCTACAAAAACTAAAAAACTGACAGGCCAAAAAACGCCATAAATATGATAGCGAGGACTACTAAAGATAAGAAAGAAAATATGTATTATAGCTATTATGCAAGAAGCCCAGATTTTCCAGATAGAAAAGAGCCAAAAAGATTAAGAGACAAATTAGACGAATGAAAAATACATGCACAAGAAAAACTGTCAAAAGCTTCAAATGCAAATTCATGTTCCGTAATACAACACAGATCCATGAAACACATTACATAGACAAAGAAATTTTGAGCCACTTGGAAAAAAAAGTGACAGAGGAAGTTTGAAAAAGTAAAGAACAAAATCTAGAAATTATTGAATGGTATGATCGTGGCACCCTGACCCTAAGTGTAAAATTGGGGAAAGGAGTTGTGGATGAATGGATGGATGGATGGCTGGATGGATGGCTGGAGGGACAGATGGATGGATAAAAAAGAATGATGGATATAGGAAGAAAGAGATCTTATATAGTGCAATACTTATGCAAAAGAGAAAACCAAACTAGTCAACAGAAAAAAATCAGCTCTAAAGATCAAGATCAATGCAGAACAGAAGATTAATAAAGCAGAAGTTAAACAAATAGAAGCTGAAGTTGTAGATTACCTGCAAAGTGAAGGATTTAGTGTAGAAAGTCTAACACAAGTTATGTCACAGCATGATGGAATAATGAGTCCCCAAATTAAGGAGAAATAGGTGGAGTGGGAGACATTTGAAGAAAAAATATGGACATGGGAAAGAAAAAGAGATTTAATATGGTACACTATTTACGAAAAGGAGAAAGCAAAACTAACTGATACAAAAAGCAGCTCTAAAGATATTTGAAGAGAAATATAGGCAAAGTCATCCAGATATGGAAATTTCACAATGCAAAAATAATAAAATAAATGGGAAAGGTACAAAGGAAGATTAGTAATGGAGAAATTAAAGAAATAGAAGCTGGCATTATGGATTACTTCTGAAGTGAATGTTTTAGTGTGGAAAATCCAATTCAGGTAACATCCAGCATAATGGAATAAATAGTCCCCAAACAAAGGAAAAATAGGTGGAATGGGAAGCATCTGATCACTTGCCACATGAAGATGCTCTGGATGTTTCAGTAGGAAACCAGTATAAAAGTTCAGTTGGAATTGCACAGCAAGGGAAGGAGCAGGAAACAGTGGCAACTCTGATGCAGTCAATGTTGTGGAGTGATAGACCAGTGAGTTTGCATATAGAACAGCAATGGATGATGGAGGATGCAGCTAAAGAGAATATGTCACAGGAACATGTTCTGGAACTTTCTGTATAATACCTGCAGGAAACAGAGACCAAAGATTGTACCTTCAGTTTAGAAGAAAATGATCTAAGGGAAGAGTTGCTTAATTTAATGGAGACGGATAAACATACTAAGACTGATGAACGAAATAGGTTACATAAAGTCAATAAGACTCAAAATGTTAGAAGTCTGATAAAACAGATGAATACAGTAATCAAGATTATTAGCATTAATTCATGTGATATATCAACAGTAAATAGGATATATGACTGTTCAGCAAATATACTATAATCTGGCTCCCAGAAAACTTCCAGGTATAAACATTTTTCATCTTCTTTTTGTGGATGACTTAAAACTGTATAGTTCATCAGATGAGGAACTGAAAGCACAACTGCAACTGGTTATTTTTTTTTTTCAGATGATATAAGACTGTCATTTGGGCTTCATAAATGTGTAAAAGCAACATTTAAAGAAGGAAAGCAGCAGCACCAAGAAAATATCAGTCTGGGACTGGAATGTGATAGAAAGGAACTTGAGCAGGATGGAGTATGTAAATATTTGGGAACTGATGAAGTACTGACAATAAAACATGAACAAATGTGAATAAGACTCAGTAAGTAATACTTCAAAAGACTAAAACAAATATTGATTACAGTCCTGACATTTAGGAACAAAGCCCAAGCTATAAACCAATTTGCTCTTCATGTTTTAAGTTAACACTTTTGGTGTGGTTGACTGGCCCCAAAACATACCGGATCAGTTGACAGAAAAACAAGAAAAATGCTTCATACTTATCAAATGATATATAAAAATCAGTATATACCAAGGTTATATATCCCTCGTTCTGAAGAGATATGGGCCTCCTTGAAATGATTACATGTATAGATCTGCAATAATGGGACTGCATACATACCGTAACTGCTAACCTCACCAGATCTAAATGTAAAGATGGAGAGTGTGCTATTATAGGTTCATAGGTTTATAGGTGTTTACTAGGCTAATGATCACAAAGACCTTTTTAAGCCTAGCCATGCATCCCAAATCTCTGACAAGTTCTGATACCCCTGATAAGTGTAAGCATGGGCCTGGGAGATTAAGCATTTACAGGTTACCTGTCTCCATTAGTGATATAGGTGCCAAACCAGGGATGAATTTCTGGTTTCCCATCCAATTGTCCAAGTTGCACTTGAATTGGGTTAGGGAGGAACTCTGAATCATGTGGATGGGGAGCCTGTTCCACAGATAGGTATGTATTCCAGGGACTACCCTATCTCTCCAGCAGGTCCTATTTATATCACAGGCAAGGTTCAAGTCTTTAGAATGGGTAACTCTGGTGCTATTTAGTGGATATGCAGGAGGTCCATCAGAGTGGGGTCTGACAATGCCCTGCACTCACAGATCCAACTGGGGACACAGCTAACAACAACTACATCTGGTTTTCAGCTTTGAGGAATCTCCACATTATCCTGTCCATAACATCATCACAGACTCCTGGAGGACCTAGAGGAGGCAACCGATGCAGGCTTGAAATGTCTGGAAGAGGTTTGAAGAAACTATGAATGCAGAGTTGGGGAATACAAGAATATCAGTGTTGTTAAGTTTCTTCTCACAGCTCTCATGGTGCTTCTACTTTTTAAGTCTCCTTTGCATGAAAAACACACTTCAGACAAAAGATTCTCTTCATAATTAATAGTTGCTGTAGGATGAGTAATCATTCACACCTTTAAGCCATTAGCAGCTAACAATTGCCATTGCTCCTGCCTGCAGTTCTAGGGCATGTGCATACAATTGTGTAGTTACTTATACAATGTTTACCTCTACACCAAGTGATTTCTTTGTTACTCTGGAATGTTAATCATTTAACACCTCATTTGCATCTTCACAATGCTCCAAGGGCTGAATCTACACTATATAAAGGTAATGGTAGCCATGGAAGTGGAAGGAATAGGGACTGATTTGATAGAGAAAGACCATTGCTGCTATTACTTGGAGGAACTTTTTCTACACGTTACTGCATTATTTCATAAGGTATGTTGTCCTCTTCTTAAACTGCTTAAATGCATTTCAGTATGCAGTAGAAAAAAAAATTTATCTGTATGCATTTTTTTTTCATTCACTGTTGGTGTAATGCAGATATGTCAGTTCTTGCTGTGCTCTCCAAGTCTGTCAATGAATTTTATGATTACATGACAGTGTTGTTTTACCAGTTGCTGTTGTAATTTCAGCAGTTACTTAAATATAAGTGTACTGTGTTCATTATCATCTTCAAGGGATTGTGCATGTATACCAGAGGTGTTTGGCTTCTCAGATGTCCTGTGGTAACTTCCACAACAGTGGAGAGACCAAAGGAAATTGTCTGAGCATTTTGACTTTGATTTTTTGCCTAATTAATGATAATTCCGCCATCCAGCAGACAGTTACAAAACTGCTGTCCTCATTACAGAAATGTTAACAGAACAGATGCAATGCTAATGTATTACAATTTTCTTTTATTTGGGGGTGGTCTCCCTTAGCTTGTGTGTAGTTCAAAATGAGCATTGTGCATTCAATTGTTTTGTGTTGAGGATAAATGCACAGATTGTGTTTGAGGAGAATGATTTCTGCATGTGCTACTGATATGTTTTGTCTTTTTTCTGTTTTATATCATACAGGTTATGGCACCCAGACCATCTGTTCCATGCAAACCACCATTCAGTGATGCAGAAAATGATGTAATTGTGGAAGCCTTATGCTCGCATAAATCCTGCTTGACAGAGGTAGAGATCAAATGTCTGTCAGAAAAAGTATATGGCAGCAGGTGGCCACTAACATAAACACCATTAGCAGCCATGACAGAAACTATAATCAGGTGTGGTACAGTGGCACTGATATGATTGCAGTGGCATGCAGGAGGGCAGCTGCATTAGAATGAGAACATATGAGAGTGACAAGGTGATTGGGGTAGTGTGACTACTCCAGTTGCAGAGCTGTCTAAGTCTGCCTGTAGCCACTATGAGGATGTGGTACCACACAAGCTTATTGCTAGATGTGCTCCAAGAATGCCTACTGTCCACCCGTATACTGCTGCTGGCGTATCATTGCGTGCCACCAGATGTATGTATAGGGCCATCATGGTGGTACAGGCACATTCCACCAGAGCCTTGGAAGTGCAAGTCTTAAACGTGGCACATTCTGACACACTTGACTTCCTCAACCACATGGCTTACTCATTGGATAGGATGAATGAAACATTAGATTTGGCATTGTCTGTGATGGAATGTCTGCTGGGGGAGGGTCAGCATCCATGTGTCCATAAAGCCACAACATCCTCTGGTATTAGCTGATGTAGCCATGCCAGATCCCACTCCCATAGTGGCACTACTTCTACTGCTCCATCAATTATTGAGGTGCCCACCCAGACATGCTAGGCCATGGGGTCATGGTCCTGAATGTAGTAGTGAAGCAAGCTCATTCAGCAGACATCACTCACATTCAGGTAGCAGTTGTACTTTGAACAGGGAATGTGTAAGTGGCAGTGCAACTCCTGGCAGAGGCACTTGATGTGGTCAGGAGTGACAACACTGAACTGGCAACTCTACCATGCATGGCTCACACCTGTCTGACATGACAGGACATAGTGCTAGCACATACTTTGATTGTATTCATGGAGTTGCACACACACACACACACACACACACACACACACACACACACACACACACACTTATAACACATCCAAAATCCTCTTATATAATAAATGTGCATGAAATCAACATAGCAAGAAAGACTCTCTTAGCTATCCACTCTGTGTATCAGACATGTATGCAACCCTAAGTCAAACCAAAATGAACAAATGGCATGGCATAGTCATCATCATTTGTACAGGGTGGGGAAGGGCAGTAGGCTAAGGTTAACAACAAACTAATGAGTGTGTGTGTGTGTGTGTGTGTGTGTGTGTGTGTGTGTGTGTGTGTGTGTGTGTGTGTGTGTGTGTGCGTGTGTGCGTGTGCGTGTGTGTGTGCGTGTGTGTGTGTGTGTGTGTGTGTGTGTGTGTGTGTGTGTGTGCGTGTGTGTGTGTGTGTGTGTGTGTGTGTGTGTGTGTGTGTGTGTGTGTGTGTGTGTGTGTGTGTGTGTGTGTGTGTGTTCCTCGGGGCCACTAGCAAGAGATCTGTCTCAATCAACATTAAGGTTTTCTTACATTGCATGTGTTGTGAATCAGTATAGTCAGTTTTTGTGAAGTGTGTGTGTGTGTGTGTGTGTGTGTGTGTGTGTGTGTGTGTGTGTGTGTGTGTGTGTGTGTGTGCGTGGTGCGTGTGTGTGTGTGTGTGTGTGCGACTCCATGAATACAATCAAAGTATGTGCTAGCACTATGTCCTGTCATGTCAGACAGGTGTGATCCATGCATGGTAGAGTTGCCAGTTCAGTGTTGTCACTCCTGACCACATCAAGTGCCTCTGCCAGGAGTTGCACTGCCACTTCCACATTCCCTGTTCAAAGTGCAACTGCTACCTGAATGTGAGTGATGTCTGCTGAATGAGCTCGCTTCACTACTACGTTCAGGACCATGACCCCATGGCCTAGCATGTCTGGGTGGGCACCTCAATAATTGATGGAGCAGTAGAAGTAGTGCCACTATGGGAGTGGGATCTGGCATGGCTACATCAGCCAACACCAGAGGATGTTGTGGCTTTATGGACACATGGATGCTGACCCTCCTCCAGCAGACATTCCATCACAGACAATGCCAAATCTAATGTTTCATTCATCCTATCCAATGAGTAAGCCATGTGGTTGAGGAGGTCAAGTGTGTCAGAATGCGCCACGTTTAGGACTTGCACTGTCACTTCCAAGGCTCTGGTGGAATGTGCCTGTACCACCATGATGGCCCTATACATACATCTGGTGGCACGTAATGATACGCCAGTATCAGTATGAGGGTGGACAGTAGGCATTCTTGGAGCACATCTAGCAATAAGCTTGTGTGGTAATAGCGGCTTGAAAAAAATGTGTGTTTTGAATCTACCATTTAAATCTCTGGTGTGATACAAGAATGCACTAAATCTAATCAAATCAGAATTGAGGTAAAAGCACACAGAGTCTTTCAGCTTTTCCCGGTTAGGGGTTGCCACGCACATCACCAGTCCGCTAATGAATGGCAATGGATTTTTACGGTGTCAAGTTGCCAGCCCGGCATCCAGCTTTCAAAGTAGGAACACCCATACATGCACGCACCTACCTGCATGTCGTTAACATTCACTCAACTGCAGGGAGGATATGCAGTCTCTGCACAGAAGGCACTTCAGCCGAGAATCGAACCGGAAAACCTCTAGTTGTGAGGCACACAAAAATACAGAAAACAGTGGATGAAGTAAACTAATAATTTCACACAAAAATACAGAAATACAGAAGTCTTTTTATATGTATGTTATGCTTTCCTTAATACCTGATTTTGGAATGTGGGTTGCAAACTAATGTTAGTTTCCTTGCCAGTGGGTTTTTTATCAGTTCTCAAACATTAACAAATAATACAGAAGCACATTATCATACTATAGCACTTTGTAAGGAATTAACTTCTTATAACTTTTCAGTAAATCACTCGTGGTTTCTAAATCATTGGCAATGGTATTTGCACAAAAGGGTGAAACCAATGGTTTCAAAAATCCTTCGTCTAACTGTTCCCATAACTTGAACTGTCTCTGGTACCATTAACTTTGTTCATTTTATCAGTGTCATTGATTTCCCATTAACAATTCAGTGAACTCAGTCAAGTGTCTGGCAAAACTCCACCAACAGAATTTACTTCAGAGTTTCACAAAACATCTGACACTCTCTCCATGTTTATAAATGTAACAGCAAAATAGTTGCACCGTTAACTTTGTTTGGGTTGAATGTTAAAGAAGTTAAGAGCAGTGTCAGCAATTTAAGAGTGCAAGTTAGGCTTACCAGTAACAGCCATGAAATTAAGACCATCCTTAGCAGACACTGAAATGTACTCAGGAGGCAAAAATATTATCAGGAGTGATTAGTGAAAAACCTAAATTTGTTGGCAAAAGATTAAATAATTTAAAAGGTATGTTAGAAAGAAACAATTACTAGTAGAAAAGACAAATCATCTGGAACATATTCAGTCTTTGGGTGCAATTAATGTAAATACATTTCAAACAGTCTTTATATTAATTTATACACTAGTAAGTCTACGGCATTTGGTAGACATAATTATGGCAGCAAAAGTATCGCTTACCATGCCAAGTGTTTTACTTGTGATTCATTTTATACTGGAAAGACTAGAAAAAAATTAAAGGAGAAAATAACCAAGCATAATAAAGCAATAAAACGTGGTGATGATAAGAATGAATTGGTTAAACACAGTAAGCAGTGTAATGGATTTTAAAGATTTGCATTTTTTGTAATGGAAATGCTAAATTAGAATGCATTATCTTTCCATCCCTACTTAGGTCTCTGTGATGGAGACCTTGTAGCAGCTCTGTCCACTAATTCACTACATCTTCCCTTGCTTGCTTTAAATCTTGAGTCAGTCCTCCAAGTTTCAGTACAGCATACAACCTAACCTTTCTCCACTCCAGTTTACTCAAAGCTGAAGAAGAAACATGTTTTATTGTTCTTCAAAGGGCAATTCAGACATTTAAAAGCTGCCCTTAAAGAGTTCTTTTGAACGATGTCCTCAAAACGACAGTTCTAAACATTGCAAACCTGAAATCTGTTAGTCATCCCACTATATGCCAAAGAATCTTCATGACAAAACAAAAAGCATTATATAAATGCATCGACATTATAGGTTCATATTAAGCTAATCGCCCTTGTAAGCCTAGCCAATCATTCCTTGTGAGATTCAAACCCTGCACCTTGCGTTTGTAAGGCAAATACCTTAACCATTAGGCCACTCTCCCATTCCCAGCAAACACCTATTTAAAGTCATCACCATTGCTCTGAAACTGCTGTAATTGATCAGATTGTTTGTCAGAACTGGACTTGACAGAGTGCAACTTTAGTGACATCTGCTTTCCAAGCCTGTGAAAACCTAGAAGTATTGCCAAGTAAGCAGCAGAAAACAAATGGCTTCTCCACGGTTCGGTTGTCTTCACCTGAAGAGAAAGGCTCTCTTGTGTGTTAATCTCTGTGGCCAAAGTAGAAATTCATCTGCAGGGTCCCCTGTAATTGTGAGTTTTGTGGTTGTCTAATGCTGTCTGTGGGGAAAATATAGCCCATTTTTACTTTGTCTGCTTTGAGGATGACATTGCCTTAGTTCAGATAGTATTCAACACTGGTAGTGAATATTGAGTCTGGGAGGTGTTTCTATATGATGTTTAGGCCACAGCAGGTGCAAGGAAGCGAGATTTCTGAACTGATGGCAGATTGTCACTTTGGCTGCCACTGAAGCTGCAAAGCCGATGGGAAGCAAAAGCAGACAGCTGTGTACGGGAACAGCTACTTAGCTTCAGACGGACTACCAAGGGCCAATTGAGACTAACTTATAAGGAAGAAGAACTGGTCAGGGAAGAAGGAAGGGCGAAAAGAAAAGCTATGCTTGATGGAGTTGCTGCATATCCACTCATGCAACCCACACACAAGGCCTCAACCTGGTCTGTGACATTAATAGAACTTGTCGGCGGGATAGGTTTCTGCCCCAAAGACTCTCCCATCTATGAAAGAGAAACCATCTCCATGTCAAGCATAGTACCTCTCTAGCCCTATTTAAGAAGAACCTAGATGACTGGATGAGAAACAGAAACTACACCACTGGTATCCTACCTGTGTCCCTGCTGGACAGGGAAAACAGGTGCTAACTTTGTGGGAACATGGGAAAAATTCTTAGCTAGGCTTATAAGGGCCTCCGGGCCAATAGCCTTTTATCATCCTATGACCCTATGAACCTATGCATAGAGTCTGTTTCTTGTGAAATTTTTGAGTTGGGCATTAAACACCCTGTTAAGAAAGAAAAAGTGATGATGAGGCTGAAAAAAAGTGACTACACTTCATCTCCTTCCATCAGTGAAATCAGCAGACTGTATTGTTATTACATTTAAGCAATACTGTACTGCTGTGCCTTGCTTCTGCTGCTGCATTGTTTGTTACAGGCATTATCTGAGGTAGTATTGCACTGTTAATACTATTGTTTTTTAATTTTACATTGCTGTTAATTACTGATAATGTAATTCAACAGCTGAATATAATAAGGGTGGTTTTGGTGGCTGTCCAGGGTCTTTGATTCCAGTGATCCCATTGTTTTCCCCAAGCTGCTTTTTAACTGTTTCTTTTTCTTTAAATATGCCTGCCCCACACCAGAAGGAAGGCAAGGAACGTTGGTGGGGTATTCATTTCAGTGGACTTCTGCTAGCTACTTGTTTTTTGAGTGATCTGAATCTCCTCCTGAATAAATACTGGTAGAAAATGTGTGTGTGTGTGTGTGTGTGTGTGTGTGTGTGTGTGTGTGTGTGTGTGTACCCTGACTAGACTATTCACCCAGCCCAACCTCAGATCAGATCTAAACTCTTTTAAGATGAATCACTAAGACATTACAGTCAGTCAGTACCGCTTGTCATTAGTGCGTCATAGTTCTTATTACTCCAAAAATGGCATCAGTTTTAATCTATTTATTAATCAGGTAAATCCACTTTAGAGCAACACAGGGGTACTGCCTGTTTAAATGACTTGCTCAGAATCACACAGGAGACAAATGGAGGTAGAAAGACTCAAACCCTGCACTTTGTCTACAGGAAGCAGCTCATTAGGGGCTTAACAACTTAGTCATTTGCCAGATCTCTGATAATGTATTCATTTTTTGGTAAATACCTGAGGATTACAATCCATCAACAATAGCATTCAGTGCAGTTTTGTAGTTCTTGCCCTTGAAAATTAAATGTCAGTGAAAAAACAGTTGTTATGTTAACTTTCGAAGTGAGTAAGAGCTGCCTGATTCTTAAGTCTCTCAGTTGTTAATGAACTGCTTGCTGTAGTCAAAACTACACAGTTTGAATCCTTCTACCTCCATTTCCCTACTGTGTGACTTTGAGCAAATAACTTAACCAGGCAGTACTCCCAGGTCACCCCTGAAAAGGGCATTTTTCCAGTAGGTTTACCTGGTTAAAAATAGGTAAAATAAAATAATATTTCAAATTTCTCCCTTTTTAGATTGTTGTCCTCCCATTACTTTTGGCTTTGTCCAAAATTCACGAACAAGTAAGTTGAGAGGTCTTTTGATTTTTTCATTGTAAAATTTTTGCCTTTCTGACAAATTGTTGGGGATTGCATTCACTAAATAATGACAGGCGTGTGAATTTCAGACTTTATATATCTTAGAAAATGTTTGCTAATGCAAAGTTTATTATTCTAGCAACTTTCTAAGTATATACGAGAAATTTTTAAAATCTTTTCATGATTTTGAGTCTTCATTTCTGATTCTTCGGCTAAGAAGTTGAGAGGGCAGAGGGGCACTGCAATGGGCTGCATTGTTGGTTCTGACAGCAACAAGGTGAGATACATTTCCGGGCTATAATTTATGAATGTATTCATCCATTTGATGTCAAACAGACACCTGAGAGTGCGTGTGTGCATGCGTGTGCATGTGTGTGCACGTCGCACATATGCCCAAGGAAGGAATCAATTGTAGTAAACAGGAGCATCATCATACAAACCATGTGCTTTGGGTATGAACTTTTGTTAATGGAAGACAGTATGTTTATGATTTGGTTGTGAATAAACTGGGCAGCATGAAGTCAATATTTTAACAACAAATGTGCAGACTGAGAGGTTTTAACAGTGTTTTATGGTAACTGTGGAGAGCTTCTTTAGCTACATCCCATATTATCACTATTTTCTAGTCCAAGTCATTTTGCCCTTCCCCTTCTGTCTTGTTTTCACATACATTTTTGATTGAACTAGACTTTATAAAATACCTGTTGTCTTTCACCCCTTCTGTCTAATAGCACTTGGTATTTTGAGGCAGTATAGCAATTGTCTGGTGCTTACCAAAGACCCTTTATTGCTATGTCATAATGATTAAGTAAGTGAGTGATATAACCATTTATTAAACTTACAACAGGCACCCAAAGAGGCAGAAGGTGATAATAAAACACGAGCCTGTAGGTGTAAGCAGCAGCAGGTTTAATCACATAAACGCCACACAATACAAAGCGTTTTCGTCCACCAGACTTCCTCAGATGTAAAATGAAAGAATGAAGGATGTGCCTGCTTATATACCCCTCCCAATCTAATTAGTAGTTAAAACAATTGTTTAATTGACACCAATTAAATCCTGTAACTAAAATATTCATGGCAACCTACCAACTTTCCACAAATACAGATGAAAGTAGATAAAAACGCACGCATTTTTTAAAATAACTTTAAAATAAATATATAAATACTAAAACCATCACAATGTGTTGGACAGATAAATAAACTTGAATCAAAAGCAACAAAAGAACTTGCAAAACATTATATATACTTATTTTATAGTTTTGCAGCTCTCATTTTTAAAATAGGGGCAATGGATATGTATTCATTCAACCCTGGGAATCTATTGGCTTCCAATAACAACTGCCAAAATATTTCTCTCACCTCTATCCTATTTTCCCACGGGCCCCCTCACATCCCATTGCACCTTCTCTCCAACAAAAAAACCCCATTTTTCTTGGGGGCATGTCAGTGTATGTTTAAACAAGGCATTTTAATATCTTCGACTCTAATAGCATATAAATGCTCATAAATCCTCCTTTTGCGTTTTAGTAGTTTTTCCAATATAAAATGCACCACAGGTTTTACATAGGGACAAATAAATCAAGCCTTCACTATTACAGTTGGAAAAACTACTACTCTGAATCTGATGGTCTCTTGACAGGATGTATACAGAATCCTGTCTAAGTATATATGGGCATTGGGCACATGCCCCACATTTGTAGGTTCCCAATTTCTTACATGAAACAATAGAACCATTATACTCCAGCAAATCCTTGAGGTTCCTGCCTTTTTATATGTAAATCCTAGGGTGTTGGTAAACAAAACATCCAACTCTGAATAACACCTAAACCTGCTCCAGTGTTGAGTAATAATGTTTTTAACCCTAGAGGTATTCTGATTATAAAACATCACATAGTTACCCCCAAGGTTTCTTGATTTCATCCCTGGTAACATCACCCCTGGTTTTTGCGTGGTACTCTGCACATTTATTGGTACTATCACACTGGTATCTCCTGTTCCCAAAATAGGGGCAAACCTATCCTTTCTCCCATTCTTTACTTCCTCCAAAACCTCATCAATTAAATAGTTAGGATACTTCCTAGATATAAACATTTCTTTGACTCTTTGACTTTCATCTTCGAAGTCCGAGTCCAAAGAGGTCATCCTACAACTACGGACAAATTTTCCCTTGATAATACTTCTCTTCTGTTTAAACGGATGGGAACTGGTGAAATATAGGTACGAGTTAGAAAAGGTTTCCTTTCTATATACATTAGATACAAACTGCTGCCCTAGGACGTCTTTTTAATAGTGACATCCAGAAAGTTCATATAGTCATGTGTAATATGGGAAGTAAATTTCAAAAAATTAGTGGTATGGTTTAGATAGTCTATACATTCTGTTAACGTTTCCATACTACCTTTCCAAAAATGCAAATATCATCCACGTTTGTAATACACCGAATATTGTGCATATTCAGACTGGAACACAAACTTCTCTTCCCAAACCATGAGCACAATGTTGGCATAAGTAGGGGCACAACTTGCCCCCATGGCCACTCCCTGGATCTGTTTAAACAACTCACCCTCAAAAAATATAAAGTTGTGTTTCAATACCAAATCCATCAACTCTGTATAAACCAGAAAAGTATTGTGGTCAAGTTTTCCATGTTGGTGAATGGCATCCTGGAACCATTCTGACCCTGTAGAATGTGGAATCACATTAAATAAATCCTGAATATCAAGGGTTACAAATATTAAGGAATCTGAATACATGTTACTATTAATGCTTCTCAAAAATTCCCAGGAGTCCTTAAGTAAACCATTGGCCCTAACCCAAATATCTTTTAATTTTATATCCAAAACTTTGGCCAACGGATGGGTTTTAGAGCCATTGGCTGCCACAATGGGTCTCAGGGTGGATCCTCCACACTTTTATGTACCTTGGGTATCCTGAAAATAGCAGGGATATGGGGTCTGTCCACACTGAGATACTTAAAAGTGTCCTGGTTTATAAAATTGTCATTCAGCATGTCCTGTAAAACCAAATCAATCTTATGGTATGCTAAGTTAATCTCATTCTTGGATACCCTAACATACCTATTGGTATCATTAAGCATATCCATCATCTTACTGGAATACAAAATACTGTCCATGAAGACCACCCCTCCACCTTTATCGGGTTGCATCACCCTCAGGTATCTATTTTCTTGAATGGATTTGAGAAGTATTTTTTCTTCTCTAGTCATGTTAAATTTACCATACCATGTTTTGCAAGTTCTTTTTGCTGGTTTTGATTCAAGTTTATTTATCTGTCCAACACATTGTGATGGTTTTAGTATTTATATATTTATTTTAAAGTTATTTTAAAAAATGTGTGTGTTTTTATCTACTTTCATCTGTATTTGTGGAAAGTTGGTAGGTTGTCATGAATATTTTAGTTACAGGATTTAATTGGTGTCAATTAAACAATTGTTTTAACTACTAATTAGATTGGGAGGGGATATAAGCAGGCACAGCCTTCATTCTTTCATTTTACATCTGAGGAAGTCTGGTGGATGAAAACGCTTTGTATTGTGTGGCGTTTATGCGATTAAACCTGCTGCTGCTTACACCTACAGGCTCGTGTTTTATTATTACCTTCTGCCTCTTTGGGTGCCTGTTGTGGTTTTGTTGGTTCCTGGTTCTGTGGCACCCTTTCCTTGGAGTTTTTGGATTACTTGTTACATGGAGGTATCTGAGGCAGATGCTAGCTTCCAGGATGGGGAAGCAGTTCAAGGTACTGACCTGGATTCGCGCCTGTCTCGTGTGGAGGGGCAGCTTACCCAATTGATTTTGCTTATGACTGGTAACTCTCAGCGAGGGAAAGACAATTCTTTTGATATCAGCCCTATGAGGCCTACCCACAGGAAGGATTGCATTTCCACTCCTGCATGCAATCAGGAAGCTGATTTGGATCGCACACAGGCTGATGTGCCTGTAGAGGAAATAATTGCAACTTCTTCCAATTTGCCGTCAAGGGGCACTAGAGGTGAGGCTGCATTACAGAAGGGAGCTGCAACTAAATTTTGTTACAATTATTTAGCATTGAATTCCCAGAACCAAGGTCCGAATGGACAGTCCTCCCTTTTAAGGGAACATGGTGTTCAGGGACATGCTCCTGTGGAAATTACTGATAGTACGGCTAATGGTGACAATGGAGTGCACGAGTGAACGGACTCTTCCTCTTTGGCTTCATGGCTTGTTAGTTACAAGTCTTTTTCCAGTCACCAAAGTACTGATAATAACTTTATATTTAATGACCGGCATGTTGAGAAAGACAGTGAAGTGTCTTATAGAGCCAATATTAAAAACTCACTGATTTAATTTACAAACATAAAACTCTGGGTATTGACAATTGTTACTTGCATGACTGTATTAAAAGGTATAGTACCCAAAGGATTGCATTTTATAAGTTTCGAACAATGTAGTGGAAGGGTCCCCCTTTCACGAAGAATTGTTGAATATTTTTGACCGTAGTGGTTTTGAAGTAATGAAAGCCCTGATTAAAGAAAATGAAAGGATTATGGGGCAAGTATATCAGGAGATAGAATACATTAATGAAGTAGTGACCAATGATCTTATGTTTTCTGTTGAAAATGAGAAGAGAAAATATTTTATTATTAAGCAACAGGTGGACGAAAAATGTCATGTTATTTTTAAAAGGAAGTGTGGCAAAATAGATAGGGATTTGAGGGATTACAGACAGAAAAAGCATACCCGCATCTAAGAATGACAAATTTGGTCGAAAAAATAATTTTTTTGATAAATCTGGACCACAACACAGTACTTATTCCTCTTCTTTTCCACCAGGGGGACACAATGCCTGGGACTCTATGGATCATAGAGTGATATACAGTGATTCAGGGATGGGGGAACATCAGGATTTAAACCATTCTGAATTCCCTGAACTTAGGAGATCAGATAGGTTAAGGCACAAATCCCCTGTGCGGTATTTTTACAGGGGTCCCCCAAAAGGCACGAGATAAATAAGAGTGGTAGCCAGGAAGGGGGACTAGCCAACATGTTGGACCAATGGAGTACAGGGAATATTACTGTGAATGGACCATGTCACACCCTACATGACTTTAAAATTTACAATTACAGTAGTGAGGAGATTGACAGGAAACATTTTCTTTTATTTTCAAAAGGTTTTAAATTCATCCCCTCTACAGGGGGTAATTTAGTGGACAGCTTAATAGACTTGAGGATTTTTCTACGGAAAAAGAATTTAGATATTATGTTTCAGGGCAACAGGATGGTGGTACTAATAGTGGTATTAGAAGACCTAGTACCTATAATCCCCTATATACCCCCAGCTAAAAAATTTTGAAAGGGAGGTCAAGAAGAAATCAGGAATGTTTATAGGGGTGGATGGCATGGTCAATTTAACATGACTAGAGAAGAAAAAATACTTCTCAAATCCATTCAAGAAAATAGATACCTGAGGGTGATGCAACCCGATAAAGGTGGAGGGGTGGTCTTCATGGACAGTATTTTGTATTCCAGTAAGATGATGGATATGCTTAATGATACCAATAGGTATGTTAGGGTATCCAAGAATGAGATTAACTTAGCATACCGAAGATTGATTTGGTTTTACAGGACATGCTGAATGACAATTTTATAAACCAGGACACTTTTAAGTATCTCAGTGTGGACAGACCCCGTATCCCTGTTATTTTCGGGATACCCAAGGTACATAAAAGTGTGGAGGATCCACCCTGAGACCCATTGTGGCAGCCAATGGCTCTAAAACCCATCCGTTGGCCATATTTTTGGATATAAAATTAAAAGATATTTGGGTTAGGGCCAATGGTATACTTAAGGACTCCTGGGAATTTTTGAGAAGCATTAATAGTAACATGTATTCAGATTCCTTAATATTTGTAACCCTTGATATTCAGGATTTATTTAATGTGATTCCACATTCTACAGGGTCAGAATGGTTCCAGGATGCCATTCACCAACATGGAAAACTTGACCACAATACTTTTCTGGTTTATACAGAGTTGATGGATTTGGTATTGAAACACAACTTTATATTTTTGAGGGTGAGTTGTTTAAATAGATCCAGGGAGTGGCCATGGGGGCAAGTTGTGACCCTACTTATGCCAACATTGTGCTCATGGTTTGGGAAGAGAAGTTTGTGTTCCAGTCTGAATATGCACAATACTGGGTGTATTACAAACGTTACCTGGATGATATTTGCATTTTTTGGAAAGGTAGTATGGAAAAGTTAACAGAATTCATAGACTATCTAAACCATACCACTAATTTTTTGAAATTTACTTCCCATATTACACATGACTATATGAACTTTCTGGATGTCACTATTAAAAAAGACGTCCTAGGGCAGCAGTTTACATCTAACGTATATAGAAAGGAAACCTTTTCTAACTCGTACTTATATTTCACCAGTTCCCATCCGTTTAAACAGAAGAGAAGTATTATCAAGGGACAATTTGTCCGTAGTTGTAGGATGAACTCTTTGGACTCGGACTTCGAAGACGAAAGTCAGAGAGTCAAAGAAATGTTTATATCTAGGAAGTATCCTAACTATTTAATTGATGAGGTTTTGGAGGAAGTAAAGAATGGGAGAAAGGATAGGTTTTCCCCTATTTTGGGAACAGGAGATATCAGTGTGATAGTACCAATAAATGTGTAGAGTACCACACAACAACCAGGGGTGACGTTACCAGGGATGAAATCAAGAAACCTTGGGGGTAACTATGTGATGTTTTATAATCAGAATACCTCTAGGGTTAAAACATTATTACTCAACACTGGAGCAGGTTTAGGTGTTATTCAGAGTTGGATGTTTTGTTTACCAACACCCTAGGATTTACATATAAAAAGGCAGGAACCTCAAGGATTTGCTGGAGTATAATGGTTCTATTGTTTCATGTAAGAAATTGGGAACCTACAAATGTGGGGCATGTGCCCAATGCCCATATATACTTAGACAGGATTCTGTACACATCCTGTCAAGAGACCATCAGATTCAGAGTAGTAGTTTTTCCAACTTTAATAGTAGAGGCTTGATTTATTTGGCCCTATGTAAAACCTGTGGTGCATTTTATATTGGAAAACTACTGTAAACTCAAAAGGAGGATTTATGCGCATTTATATGCTATTAGAGTCCAACATATTAAAATGCCTTGTTTAAACATACACTGACATGTCCCCAAGCAAAATGGGGCTTCTTTGTTGTAGAGAAGGTGCAATGTGATGTGAGGGGGGGGCCGTGGGAAAATAGCATAGAGGTGAGAGAAATATTTTGGCAGTTGTTATTGGAAGCCAATAGATTCCCAGGGCTGAATGAATACATATCCATTGCCCCTATTTTAAAAATGAGAGCTGCAAAACTATAAAATAAGTATATATAATGTTTTGCAAGTTCTTTTTGTTGTTTTTTGATTCAAGTTTATTTATCTGTCCAACACATTGTGATGGTTTTAGCATTTATATATTTATTTTAAAGTTCTTTAAAAATGTGTGTGTTTTATCTACTTTCATCTGTATTTGTGGAAAGTTGGTAGGTTGTCATGAATATTTTAGTTACAGGAATTAATTGGTGTCAATTAAACAATTGTTTTAACTACCAATTAGATTGGGAGGGGTATATAAGCAGGCACAGCCTTCATTCTTTCATTTTACATTTGAGGAGGTCTGGTGGACGAAAATGCTTTGTATTGTGTGGCGTTTATGTGATTAAACCTGCTGCTGCTTACACCTACAGGCTCATGTTTTATTATTACCTTCTGCCTCTTTGGGTGCCTGTTGTGGTTTTGTTGGTTCCTGGTTCTGTGGCACCCTTTCCTTGGAGTTTTTGGATCATTTATTAAACAAAAGCTACTTTCTCGATTCATATTGTATATGGTAATCAAAACAGACGCACACATTGCTATACCATATCAACTTTTAAGAATCATGAGGTCATAGATGCTAGGCATGCAGTCCAGGAGATGATTGAGATGCCTAGCTCAGTTAGTCAGTTACCCCACAGCACTGTCTGGTTAATTGACCTAATGAGTCACACAGTAGGCACATGGAGGCTGAGGGAATCAAACTCTGGACTAACGAAAGCAGCTCATCAACAGTTCATAACCTTAAATCTCCATGTTGATTTGCAGACAAGAGAACACTGCCTAAGACGTTTAATCTATGGACTTAAAAACTTCAGCTCTTAGTTGACACTGCAATGCCCTATATATTCACCCACACCCATAGCCAATACATTTATCTGTAAGAGTTACTAGGGTGGTAACTCCAAGCCCTTAAGGGCATCCAAGACTGCATCCATACACAGTAATGCTTTAATAATACATGACTCTATTGTCAGGCCTACAGATACCTCATTCACCAGGATGAATACCATTAGCCATCTTTCCAAAGCCAGAATCCATGATAGACTAAGGGAGCCTAGAGTTTTCCAACCAGATCAATATGATTGTTATCTGGTAGTGGCTAACATGGCAGTGAGTGACCATAGATGCTTTAACCACGGGATATGCATAAGGATATGACTGACCTTGCTATGCATATGCCCAAAGCACGAAAGCCACTGGTATTTTGCCATCACCCAGAATGATGCTGAAATTCAAAGATGAGATAATTGGTGAAAATAATTGGCTATATACAGTAGCTAAAGTTATTCTGAGGGCCTAGTATGTGTCAGCTTGGAAGAAGATAGCTAATAAGTCTTTCTGATTTGCCACTGATGATTAGAAACTTTTTTACCATGTTGTTGAAATCTGGCAAAAGTGTTTGCTGCCCCCAGAGTGTCATTTTTGGCAGAATCTATCTGATAGACATTCCAACCTAGTAAAGTCTAATTTGGAAGATTTTAAGGGGGTCTATACAATTCTAGGAGTCTTAACAAAAATATTATAAGTTGAGGCCCTCCTGCAACTTAAATGCATTTATATATGTGGAGTTTCAAAGACGTTCCCCCAGATTCTCAAATGCTTGCACGGAGTGCAAGATCGGTGCAGGAGCTCAAGCAGGCAATATGTCTGCCATGCAATCCAGGAACAGCCTGCAGGGGCATGCGTGAGTGCTCCTGCACTAATCTTGCACTGACTAAACCCTGGTATGCAAATCACCCCATTTGCAGGAGAAATCTATGCAAATGAGGTGATTTTGCAATCCAGGAAGCTTGCAACAGTCCGTGCAAGACTAATGCTATCTGCAGAAATGTACTCGGTTAGTAACCGAGTACATTTCTACAAAACCCAAAATGGAGCTGTGAGAGCCCCAAATAAAGGCTGCATATCATGTAGTAAGCATGCCAATGGCCAAGTATAAGGCCATTGGCATTGCAAGCATAAAAAAAATTTCAAAAATCAACTTTTATTTTTTTTTTATCCAATCTCAGCTGTTTAAGCACAGGGCAGCAGTGCGCAAATGGGCTCAGGGGAAAATAAAAAAATGAGCCTAAAGTAAGCATTCTAACTAAAATCAGTATTCTGCCATGCAAGTCAATGGCAGGCAGAAGACAACATGGCCAGTGAGTAGTGGTTGCTAAGGGGGGAGGCACAGTGTGAGACATGTAACTATGCATTAGCAGGCAATCTTATGCAAATGAAGGGAAGGATAGTGAATCCCAGTTTTCCCCAGCATCTGAGCCAGGTCCCAACAGTATAAGAGTAGAAATAGCTTAGTGCAAGCCTAGAAGTTACGTGACATCATGGGAGGGTGTGCCAGGCATACTGTAAATGGACTGGAGACCTGTGGCTCGGGTTTGCTCCGAGCTTAGCACAGCTATGCTAGGGGGTATGTCTAAACCTGTCTAACACTCTGTACAAAGTCTAAGCGGGTGTGCACGCCGTGCACCGAGGTTTACAGGAAGAAAAAAGAAGTTAAACCAGGAAATAGCAGCAGTGTGCACATTTGAGCACTCTGTTTGTGCAGCGCACACCTGGGCTTAAACAAGAAGGCAATGGGAAGGGAAAACTGCAGTAATAAGGTAATCAAGGAGAACTAGCTTAGTTGGCAGGTGAAATGTATCAGAATCAGCCAATTACACAGGCAGCAGACCAGCCCAGCCCAGAACACTACTATAAACTAAGCAAACACATTCCCCTCTAGTATTTCCCACACTCTACACCATCGGTGTAAACAAGCGGGGAACTTTTAATACTCACAACAGCAAAATGATAGGGGCTGCAATAGCTATCATACAACTTGTGGAAGAGGGTGAGAGTGGTGAGGATGTGAATGCTGTCAACAAACCCACAGTGAGGAGATGGAGAAAAGTAAACAGACCCAGGGTAACCTACCAGGGGCTACATGAGCTGGAGATAGTGGAGCGCTATAGGGTGGACAGGGACCTCCTACAGCAAATTGTTGAGCTGTGCCGGCCATGTCTGACACACAGAACTAACAGAGGGGAACCCATCTCAGTAGATACCAAGGTATGTGTAAGCCTAATAATACTAGCTACAGGTACCTTCCAAAGGCCAACTGGGGATATGATGGGGATTTCACAGGCATCAGCATCCAAAGTACTCCACCAGTTCCTGGATGCCATGTCAGCACATGTCGGTGAGCACGTATATTTCCCCAACACCTGTGAGGTGTTGGCTAGCAATATGCAACTGTTCCATCAAATAGCAGAATACTCTGAGGTAGTGAGTGCTATAGACTGCATGCACATACACATCAAAGCACCACCCGGTGAGCGGGGTAGTGTCTACATCAACCGCAAAGGGCTTCCCCTCCTTCAACTGCCAGGTTATGTGCGATGCCCAGGGCATAATAATGAATGTGTATGCTGGCTTCCCTGGAAGCTTTCATGATTCCCACATCTGGCATCTGATGCAGCTGTACCAGAGATTTGCCACTGGGGACATCCCTCATGGTCACCTAGTGGGGGGATGCATGATACACAATGACACCCATCAGAAATGCACACACACCCAAACAAGAACTCCATAATGAGGCACACGCACAGACCAAAATTATAGTAGAGCATGTGTTTGGGATGCTCAAGTCATGGTTCCGGTGCCTGGACACATCCGGTGGAGCCTTGCAGTACTCACCAGCTACATGTACCCAAATTGTCCTTATATGTGCCATGCTACACAATATGATCCTGCAGAAACAGCTGCAGCAGGAACAGCAAGGCCTGCACAGGCACAGAGTGACTCGGAGGAGGAACAACCTGAGCTGGCCCCAGCAGGCAGAAGGAGCCATGCCCAGTATGACCTAGCCTTGGCAAAGAGGCAACGCATAACACATACACTGACACAGGAGGGACACAGGGAATAACGTCTCTCTCTGACTCACACATACAGTAAAAGGGATGCCAAATATCACACTACCTGTGCCTAACCATGTGTAGGGAGTGTACTATGTGCATCTGACATAGGCAGCCCTACAGCATCACCCTCAGTACTGGGACACCAACAAGGTAAGTGACTCACACATGCCAGTCGGGGGGGGCACATACCCAACAACAGTCACAGCCAGCAGGACAAGTGTAGGCAAACACAAACAAAGGTTGTGCTATGGCCTCTGAATGAGGCCTATGGGTAACCCCCCCCAGACCTACACAGACAGACTACAGCATGTCAGGTAGTGGGATGTCTGTCCTGCAGGGTAGGAAGTCAGAAACTAATATGTAGGCAATTAAAAGCTAAGACAATGGTATGCCTCTAGCCAGCACCATAGGTAAGACTACAGACTGAAATGGAGTACCCGACATTCCAGTACAGTCCTAGCAAATGTGTACAAGTGTCAGGTGTGCCCTCCCATCTGACGTAGAAATGTAGTCACAGTCAGGTGTGCCCCACCCCCAATCCTGTGTAGAAATGTAGAAATAGTCAGGTGTGCCCCCTATCCCACGTAGAAATATAGTAACAGTCAGCTGTGCCCCACCCAATCCTGTGTAGAAATGTAGAAATAGTCAAGTGTTCCCCCCATCCCATATAGAAATATAGTAACAGTCAGGTGTGCCCCCCCAATCCTGTGTAGAAATGTAGAAATAGTCAGGTGTGCCCCCCCATCCCACATAGAAATATAGTAACAGTCAGGTTTGCCCCCCACAATCCTGTGTAGAAATGTAGAAATAATTGGGTGTGCCCCCATCCCACGTAGAAATATAGTAACAGTCAGGTGCCCCCCACAATCCTGTGTAGAAATATAGAAATAGTCATGTGCCCCCCCATCCTACGTAGAAATATAGTAACAGTAAGGTGTGCCCCCCCCAATCCTGTGTATAAAGGTAGAATTAGTCAGGTGTGCCCCCCCATCCTATGCAGAAATGTAGTAGCAGTCCATGCCAAATGATCGATGGACTCCTTGCAGAGACAGCATGCTACCTGTAGGTGTACAACACAAGGGTCAGTACTGCGGTACAAACTACCTGGACTTGATCCACACATTCAATACAGATGGCCATATTGGTCATGCCCACACACTTAAAGGCCATGTCTGGAAACACCAGTGGACCAGACATATCTGTCAGCTGCAAATGTTATTGCAGACACTCCTCAGTATGCACCACACATGCTTTGCACACACAGTGGATAGGAATACAGGCATATATGTAAGGACAACACACTATAATAAGCCAAAGGTAGACATACATAGATGTGTGGAAGAGGGTGACTGTGACAAGGAGACATCCGGGGCTCTCCCACCCAGCACACAGCCAAAGGGCCAAAACCACACGAGGGCCTGATGTCACACACTGCAGATACTAGCCACCAGTATCTGTCAGCATTACAGAGTATGTGGTGCACGTGCCAGCTGTGCAGCATGACTGTTCAAGGAAGTAGTCATCTAGCAGCTGTATACATGTACCTGTGGAATATGACCCAGGTTGTGCCCGCATGTGGCGTGTCAACCCCTAATTGAATGGGTTATGGCCCATCCACACACACTGCCCTCCCCATAGCCCCACTATGACAAGCCTACTGAGGTCATCTACTGTGAAATACACTTTTGGGAGAGTTGTATCCTAGTAATCTCTGTGGTGCATCCCATAATTACTTACTGCTGTAGTGTGGCAAATTAGTTAGGTAGGAGTTCAAACCCCAGACTGGGCAACTATGTGCATGTCTGTCTGTGTAGAAATCCATGCTTTTTAGGGTAGACACACTCCCTACAATTCAAATGCTCATCTTTGGCAAGGCTGCTGATGTCATCCACTTAGAAATACACCTCTGGGTAGCTATAGTCCAGTAATCTCTGTAGTGCATCCTGTAATTGCAACCTGCTGTAGTGTGATCAATTAGTTAGGTAGCTGTTCTAATCCCAGATATGGCATGTGTGTCTGTGTAATGAGCAATGCTTTTTAGAGTGGTCACACTCCCTACAATTGAAATGCTCTACTTTGGTAAGGTTGCTGATGTCATCCACCTAGAAATACATCCCTGGAAAAGTTGAATTCCAGTCATTTCTGTGGCACGTCCCATAACTGCATACTGCTATAGTGTGATAAAATAGGTAGGTAGGTTTCAATTCCCAGGCATGGCAAGGTTGTCTGTCTGTCTGTGTAAAGAGCAATGTTTTTTAGGGTAGTCACAATCCCTACAATTCAAATGCTCATCTTTGGCAAGGCTGCTGATGTCATCCACCTAGAAATACACCTCTGGGAAGACTGTAGCCCACTATTCTCTGTAACATGTCCTGCGACTGCATACTGCTGTAGTGTGATAAATCAGGTAGGTAGCTCTTCTACTCCTAGACATGGTAAGTGCATGTGCCTCTCTGTGGAGAAAGCAAGGCTTTTTAGGGTAGTCAGACTTCATACAATTTGTATACTCTACTTTGGCAAGGCTGCTGATGTCATCCACCTAGAAATACACCTCTGGGAAGGCTGTAGCCCACTAATCTCTGTAGCGCATGCCATAACTGTGCCCTGTTGTAGTGTGATATAGACCCCCTGTCAGTGGTTCTATACTCCCGCATATCATTTGTGGATGTGTTCTGTGTGTTTCAATGTCTGTGTAGGAAGCAATGCATTTTAGGATAATCACATTCAATACATTTCCAATGGCCTACTTTGGCAGTCCTGCTGATGTCATCCAATGTGAAATACACCTTTGGGGAAGGAGGCTTCCACTAATCCCTGTGGTGTGTTCTATAACAGCTCCATGCTGTAGTGTGATATAGACCTCTGCTAGGGGTTCTATACCCTCACATGCTGGTTATGGATGTTTTGTGTGTGTTTCAATATCGGTGTGGGGAGCAATGCATTTTAGGCTAATCACACTCAGTACATGTCCAATGGCCTACTTTGGCAGTCCTGCTGATATCATCCAGTGTGAAATACACCTTTGGGGAAAGGGTACTCCAGTAATCTCTGTGACGCATACTATAACTGCGTAGTGCTGTAGTGTAATAAACTAATTAGGTAGGAGTTCAACTACCCAGACATGACAGGTGTGTGTGTATGTGTGTGTGTGTGTGTGTGTGTGTGTGTGTGTGTGTGTGTGTGTGTGTGTGTGTGTGTTTGTAACTTGCACCTGTGTGGAGGTGAGTGTGTGAAACCTGGGCCCAATGTTGGGTAGATTTTGCAAATGTATTTTATGGTGGCCCTATATCACAATGCCCACTGTACAGAGATAACAAATGTGAAATAGCCGCGAGGCCAGGGTGCAAATCCATACCCATACATGTGACATCACGGCCAGGCAATCACAGTTAGCAACACCAGTATTACCCAGAGCACACTGTCAACCCATGTCACATACACATATACACACACACACACACACACACACACACACACACACACACACACACACACACACACACACACACACATGCTGAGGCAACAGCCAATATGTGTGTAGTACACTGCATATTGGTGACTGATAGTAACTATGGAGTGATTGCAGTAGCCTACAGAGGGCATGTCATCACATGTGACCCACAATGGACATACCATGCCTGAAAACATGCCCTGTATGGACAGATGCCAATGGCACCAGGGAATGCCATTAGCATGCTATCAATGTAGGTGCAGGGTTAACCTGCTGTCCATTACCTGTTCCTGCCACAGGTGGCCAAGACTGGTACATCTGATGATAATCTGTGTACACAACATGGGCCCAACATCCCAGGTACAGTTCCACATGTCACTGTACATGCATGTGGGAGATGTGCACATCCGAGACACCGTCCATGTCATAGACTAGAGAACACATACCTGGCAAGTGATGCACAGCATTGGCCACATGCAATAGCCACCCAGGTGACTGGATGGTGGATACAATACCCACCTGTGTGGGCAAATGCAGAAACCACAGGCCTGAGCCACAATGCAGACCATTGTCATGTGGCCTAATGCCAAGGTATACCCATCATCTAGCCTTGTATAGCCATCTAGCACAGTCGACCACCACATACCCGTGCAGAAATGCACTCATTTATGTCAGTACTGGCACCCTGTGTGTTTGTGTGCGTGTGTGTGTTGTATGATGCATATGATCATATCCACACTCACTACAACCCCCAGTGGCATACTGATGCATGCTGTCTAATGTCAGACACCTCCCCATACTCTTTGCCCATATAACCTCTGTATGACCCATGTGGTGCATGTGATACCTGCATAGTAATGCATTGTGGCAATCTCACTAGTGATGAGCTGTATCCCTGGCCCTGCCAAGTGTGTCAATGTGTGTGCATCCCTGTGAGAGTGTGGCTGTGCTGACGCTGGCACCTGTTCATGCGGACAGGCATGTGTACATCACCTATCATATAGCTACCATATCCCTGTTGCAGATGTCACTCACCATCACATATATGCTCTGCGGACTCCGCAACAGGTAAACTATGTGGCGCATCCAACAACTGCATAGGATTGTGATAGCATTACATAGTCAGCACAGGTGTGATATCCTGTGCTGGTAGGTGTGTGATGCAAACATGCTTAGGTTTTACTCACCTACCCATCCCTGACTTGTTGATGCCTCTGTCTGCCTCTCTCACTCCCTCACTGGTGGATGTGGAGATGTATACCTGCTTTCCTTAGGCAGCAGCATATGTATTTTAGGTAATGCTCATGATCAGCTGATGGCCTCTGCATGAATTGCAGCCCTCCCCTAGCTGATTGCATGTGGAACAGCTGTGGTAACATTCCCATAACCAATTGCATGGAAATACACTCCAATATCTAGGAACATCATGTTCGTGTTGGTCCTTTTAATTAACTGTGAGCAGGAACTCTTTCTGTTGTTTAGCAAGCAGCATCTCAGATGGAGTGGGGATTTACCTCTGACAACATACACTGTGGAAATAGGCCAACACACAGGAGGGAGATGTGCCTGACCTGACTACAGACTATAAGTGCTGCTATACTTCATTTGGAGTAATGTTGATTTAACAGGGTGTGTGCGGATATGGCTGTCCTACATGTTTTAGTACCTGCCATGTCAGTTGTATGTTTATGAGGACTCCCCATCTGTAGGGTTATCTGCAGACTGGGCAGTGTGTGGTGCCTTTGGTGTCATGTATTACCCACAGAACATGTATCTGTGAACTGCAGAAGTTAGTGTGAGTGCTGCAGTCTGTAGATGGTGAAAGCCATGACAGTTAATGACTTCATATCCATCATAGGACATATGTTGCAACAAACCCTGTTACAACAGTAAATGTATGATGTTATCACAGCAACATGTCAATATTGGCCCTTTGTATGTGCTTCCAGTCACAACTCAGTCAACCTTTGTACATATGTCATGCATTAAGAGGTGCATATGTGCTGTACACCATAATTAGTGTCAACATATCTGATAACAAGCCAGTGAGATATCAGACTGCTGCACATGTTATGTACAGTAGGGGTTATATTTGATAACATAACCTGGACATACTATGGATGTTTGTACAGTACTGAAGTATGTGTACTTATGGTGAATGTCAACAGTGTGTGTATTGTTAATATGTACCTTGGCCTGTGTACAGACTGTGGTAGTTGTCCTAGGTCCTGTTCTATCTGATGTTATATGCTGCTCTACTGTATGTTACCGTATTGGCTTACATGTTTGTAGGGCCATACACACACATGTCCCATACCCCAGTCAGCCGTCTGACCAAACCGTGTAATGGCCCAGTATATGTAGGGTTAGTATGTGAGTGGCACATATGAGGATGGTGTTGAACAGATAATCCATATACTGTAATATTATGCTAGCTTGCCATATGTGGCTATGGCTGTGTTCTTATTGGCTGTGGTTATGCACTTTCACACAGGTGTATCTTACCCTGTGCTGTGACATGCCTGTACAGCCTGCTATATATGCAGGTACATGTGCATTCCCCCATAGGACATGTAGGCCAGTGTTGAGCCAGTGTTCCTGTGGCCTGTACAGTGCATTGTTACATGCCTAGCAGATTAGTGTTCTTACCCAGTGAGATGTCATGTGCAGATACTAGGCAGATGTACTGTTGCTGGGCCTCCCTTAACAGTCATGTATGTCAGACAGAGCAGTGGGCTGCTGTACAGATGTATGCTGATATCTAGTGGGTAGTATGTGGCAATGACACCCCTGTACCAGCGGTTCTTACGTGTCAGGCCAGACAGGGGTGTGTGAATGCATAACCTATGGTGGGATATGTATATCAGTCGTTATGTGTTATACCCATCTTCATGGCTGTTATCATCCATATTGTCAGGCATGGTACACATGTTTTGCACTAAGGGGTTTGGTGTATACCTCTGGACTGTACAGAGTATATCAGAATGTCCACACATATTGGCCAATATCTCTGCTGCAGTCGACAGGGGCAGTATGTGCTAGCAGTGGTACTTGACTATGATGTCCTTAGGATGTCTGTCAGTAGCCAATGACACACATGTGGAAAGCAGATGTGACCTCACACACACACACCATGTCTGTGAAGACAATCCCAATTACAGTAGCAATAGTATATAGAACTGTAATAGTACACAAATAAAGATTTTTCATGTCTGCAAACCTGTGTGTGGTGTTTTTCCTATGACCTCTCTGTGGGTATATGTTGCAGGCAATGATTGCCATTTGTATGGGTGGCCCATACAGTGTCCAGTTGTTCAGGTGTGAACTGTAGGCATTGTGGCTGTTCCATATTTTGTGCACCTTCTACATATATATCTTACTGTACATATCTGTGTGTGTGCATGTGTAGTCACATGTATATCTATATATATATATATATATATATATATATATATATATATGTAAATATATATATATATATGTATGTATGTCTTTATCTGCATATATGTGTCGGTGTATATGTATCCTGGGGATGTTGATAGCTTTCACATTTTACATTTTCTATGGGAGCCAAACTGTACTGCATGATATGTTACCAATACCAGCCTGACATTATACAGGTGGGATGTAGTACTGTTAACTGCTCTCAGACATGCCCCCTGCACTCGTGCATGCTCCATGTAAGCCTAGCAGCTCGGGCAGCATGCCTTGTTAATATGCATTGTGTGCTGCCGTCCTGCTCCTAAACAGGTGCTTCCATGCAGGACTAAGCTAGTCCTGCAAGGACATTTAGTAAATCTGGGGGATTGTTTCAAAGTAATTAAGGTACTCCCTTTATTCCTGGGTTTTGCATTTATCATGTCATCAGACCTACTGGTAATTTTGAGGATGTAGCAGTATTTGTCAAAAATGCCTCATCTCATGACTGATACCTTGGGACCCCCAAATATGAACTCTTAGATATCCAAATCACTCTCTACGATATTAATTACTATTTTGTACTAAGCTACAGAGCACTCGCTATGTCCCTACTGGTCACAATAGGGATCAATAGCTATCTTAATGTCTTAACGGAAAAAAAAATTAATGCCAACGATGTTATATTGAGAAGATTCAACTATCCATTAATAAATTGCCTGACTTACACCATCAAGTGTACGTTTGCCCACACTTCTGTAACAATATAAATATTAACTCCCTTCTACAAATAGTTAGACATCTACTACAGGTCCAAATACTCTCAGTTATATCCTCTGGAATAGTTATTGAGCTATTTCTTCTCAAGTTGGAGGCATAGCCAGCAAAAAAAATGCATCCAGTGCACTCCCCAAACTTGGCACCCCTCAAAAAAATTATCCTAACATGAAGATCAAAAAAAGTTTTTTTTTATTCTTTTGCGACATTTGTATGTAGCTATTACAGTTTGTACCACACAGGGAGTGCTGCAATGCTCATTTTTAACTGCAAATGCAATACTGGCATTTATTTCATAATGGCAGCATATGCAAATGAACAATCAGTACTGGCAGTCTTGCCCCATTACTGTTTCAAGTGCTGGCATTTCAAGGGCCATTCTTGCAACTTAACATGTGTATTTTCTTGGTTTATTAAATGTGAACATAAATCAGTAAGTGACGTTTTCCTTCAAAACTGGTGGCAATTTCCAAAGAAATCCTTTTTAATCACTTGGTGAACTTAGTAAATTCCATTGTAATTACTCCTCCAACAGACCCCATTGCTAAAGCTGCTGCTGTGAGTCTCACTTCTAGTCTTACATAAACAGTTGTACTGATAAAGTTGTCTTTATCTGCACCCAGTATAATGGGAAATTTATAAACAAGCAACTATGCTGGAATACCTATGTAGAAACTGTGTAACAAGAAAAAAAATACTTAATGACAATTTTACATATAGCAAAGGGTTTAAGGGTACTGTGAGGGATCTAACAGCCATATATGAACTTAAAATAGCCACTGGAGCCAAAAATAGCTACAAATTTTCCTTAACTATATCAAGAAGTTAAGAACTAACATGCAGCAGTTTATTGAGCTAGTTCACAATAATGCTCCCCACTCTGGCATCCTAGCTGACAAATTTAGTGCAAATATTCATCCACCCACAGTTTTAACTATTCCAGATATTCTTCATTTCCACCCCTGTAATTAGTATGGAACAATTCCACTCAGCTCTCTCTCTCTCAAAAGCTAAGAACACCTCATCCATGGACCATGATCAGATAATAGGATTCCTGTTTAGCAATATGAAATATGGTCATTGTAACCACTACTTAACTTGCTAATCAAAGCTTCACCAGGCGACTGGCTACATTCCAGGAACCTGGAATAGCTATTGTTATGTCATTACACAAGGCTGGTTAAAACATGGATCCTGGTAACTATAGCATCATAAGCTTAACTAGACTTGTATGTAGAAATATGGGCCATATTATCACAGATATCAGTAATCTGGATGAAAGATTTATTTGTATTGTTTGTAAAAGTGCCATATTTTACTGTTTAAGCTTTGTGGAAGCATGGAGGTGTTTAGGTGAAATGGCAGTGGAGTTTTTAACCAGATTGTTTATTGAAATCTTAGAAAGTGAGAGGATGCCTGAGGAATGAAGAAAAAGTGTGTTGGTACCGATTTATAAGAATAAGAGTGATGTGCAGAGCTGTAGTAACTACAGAGGGATTAAATTGATCAGTCACAGCAAGAAGTTATGGGAAAGAGTAGTGGAAGCTAGGTTAAGAAGGGACGTGATAATTAGTGAACAGCAGTATGGTTTCATGCTGGGAAAGAGCACTACAGATGCGATGTTTGCTCTGAGAGTGTTGATGGAGAAGTACAGAGAATGTCAGAAGGAGTTGCATTGTGTTTTTGTAGAGTTAGAGAAAGCATATGACAGAGTGCCTAGAGAGGAGTTGTGGTATTGTATGAGGAAGTCAGGAGTGTCAGAGAAGTATGTAAGAGTGGTACAGGATATGTACGAGGGTAGTGTGACAGTGGTGAGGTCTGCGGTGGGAGTGACGGATACGTTTAAGGTGGAGGTGGGGTTACATCAAGGATCAGCTCTGAGCCCTTTCTTATTTGCAATGGTGAAGGACAGGTTGAGAGACGAGATCAGACAGGAGTCCCCATGGACTATGATGTTTGCAGATGACATTGTGATCTGTAGTGAGAGTAGGGAACAGGTGGAGGACACCCTGGAGAGATGGAGATATGCTCTAGAGAGAAGAGGAATGAAGGTCAGCAGGACTACGACAGAATATATGTGTGTGAATGAGAGGGAGGATAGAGGAATGGTGAGGATGCAAGGAGTAGAGGTGGCGAAGGTGGATGAGTTTAAATACTTGAGGTCAATAGTTCAGAGTAACGGTGAGTGTGGAAGAGAGGTGAAGAAGAGAGTACAGGCAGGATGGAGTGGGTGGAGAAGAGTGTCAGGAGTGATTTGTGACAGATGAGTACCTGTAAGAGTGAAAGGGAAGGTCTACAAGAGGGTAGTGAGACCAGCTATGTTATATGGGTTGGAGACAGTGGCATTGATAAAAAGGCAGGAGTTTCAGCTGGATGTGGCAGAGTTAAAGTTGTTAAGATTTGCACTGGGTGTGACGAGGGTGGACAGGATTAGGAATAAGTATATTAGAGGGTCAGCCCAGGTTGGAAGGTTTGGGGAGAAAGCCAGAGAGGCAAGATTACATTGGTTTGGACATGTGCTGAGGAGGGATGCTGAGTATATTGGGAAAAAGATGCTAAGGATGAAGCTACCAGGTAACAGGAAAAGAGGAAGGCCTAAGATAAGTTTTATGAATGTGGTGAGAGAGGACATGCAGGTGGTTGGTGTGACAGAGCAAGATGCAGAAGACAGGAAGAAATGGAAACAGGTGATCCGTTGTGGCGACCCCTAACGGGAGCAGCAAAAAGAAGATGATGAAGCTCTATTATGCTATTTATCATAACATTTATCATAACATCACTTTGAAATTTTCCATGGTTGATTAGCAGCATTTTTAATAAATCAAACAGCAATATAAGAATTTTAGCAAGAATATTATTATTGCAATATCGAAATAGATATAAGGTATAAGGCATGCTAGTATGATAAATTCCTATCTAAACATATCCCCCTTCTCAAGAATAAAGTTCCCTGACATTTCAAGCAGAGAAGTACCCTTGTAGCCCTCAAAGCAAACTAAATAATTGGATGGACAGTCTCAAGTTTGCTCACAGTATGTCTTATGTTGTTATCCTTGAGGCCTGAAAGAACTTCTGAAAATGTTTTAGTGGCTAGGCTTGTAATGGTCTGTACACTTATTACCTAGCTCTTACCCATAAACCTAGGAACCCAAGAAGGCAAGCTGAAAAGAAGTAAGGCATGGGAGCTGTTGCAGAATGGCTTGAAGTGACTATGGGTGGATTGTGAAATTGGAAAGAGAGATGTTGTAATTTGAGGGGTTAAGGTAATTATGGTAATTCTTTGGAAAGAGTTTGTCAAGGAAGGATGTGGAGATTAATGGTTAGTGTAATGTGCAAAATGCTAGAGATAATTACAGTATTAGACATTTTTTAATGAAACTAGCATTGATAAGGAAGAGTTTCTTTACCCAGTTTTGCATCTGTTGAGGTGCATCTGTTCAGGGACTTTAATATCAATAGGATTAGAATAGTCGGGGGTGGTGGTTATAATATTGTGTTGAAATTGGGGAGAGACTGTTTGGTAAAGGAGAATCTTACATTTTATATTTGTTTCTAAGGATTCTACTAAATAATATGAAGGATTTGGGGTTTGTAGGTATGAGGCAGTTAAGGAGTGGTAACTGAAGGGTATGTGTTAAATAAATTGTTAATTCAGACTGTAAAAATCATTAGGCATTTCAAAATAACAGTCAGTAAGACAGCAGGCTCAAGTTCAATAACGTTTTTTTACTAATGTACATTAGGAGGCAAAAAAACATACATAACATGTATAGAGTTTTGACTAATTACATTCAGGAAATACCCTTAATTATATACCATTTGCAATCAGCTTTTGCCCACCTTACTGACGTGGTCAGTCACAGGGCATTTACATCACTATAGTCCATAATATTTTATTCATAAGTAAACGCTGATGTAATGCTTTTTAAAAGTTTCTCATGAGAATATTACAGCCTTGTAAGGCACCTGGTCAGTTACAATGTCTTCCTGTAGATGTTACTTTTCCAAGGTTCTTGGATTAGTTCGAATACAATGATCAAATGTCTTCTTAATATGTTCCTTTGTCTCTCTGGTCAGCAGCTGTACACTATCTCTGATAGTGTTCACAAGGCCATCCTTCTCGGTGGAAGGAAGAAAGATACACATGCATACATATTCATTTTTCTCTAACCCTGCAGATAATAATGCTGAAAGACATAAGCCTGCTGAGCTGGCTACTGTCAGGGTCAGAGTTTTAATTACACTACAGCTAAGCTTCAAGCAATTTCATGCAAGATCATTTCTACAGTCATTCTAGTAAAATAGAATTAAATGCATTACATATTATACTGTTTCTAAACTTTGCACTACATATATGTTTAAGTACATATTCTTCTAATAGTTTATATATGTCTAAGTACATATTTTCCTAGCATTCTGTATATGTTTAAGTACATATTTTTCTAACATTCTCCCTCCTTTTAATGCTTTTCATTCTATTCAGAAACATAAACAATATTATTTCATTCCTTAGCCTTTTCCTTCTAAGGACTTTCAGCTAAGCAAGTCATTTGTTTTATATTTCAGACAGGCTTTCACTTGGTATCAACAGATTCAATTCCATGTCCTGGTACATAGTCTCAGTTACTGATATATCAACAAAATCTCTAACCAACCTTTTCACACAGGGTATCCCGCAACAGACACATGCTCCAATTATGAGCAAAACTACACAAATAGCAATCAAAATATTTATTAGGATTGAACCCCACCCCCCAAATAGATTTTGGAAAAAGTTCGTTAGTGGGTTTGGGCCTGGTTCCGCCATGGCTGATACCTGCTGTATTACCTCTAGGTGGTCATTGATCTCATGTCTGTTGTCTGGAATATACGCACAGCATTTTTCTTTGATAAGCGCGCACGTACCACCCCTCGCCGCTAGGGTGAAGTCAAGAGCCATTCGATTTTGTAGTACAACAGTTCTCATTGCATTCAGTTCATCAGTCACAAGTTCGAGAGTGGAAAAAGTCGCATTGCTCATTACTTCGAGAAGTTTTGACAATTTCCTTAGTTTCCAGATCGATTTGACTGCTCCATAGGCTGGGAATATTCCAGCCCAGGATATGACACTGTCACTCAAGTTCATATGAGTCAATTTTTCTTTATCTTTCACAGACGACTGGTCTTTCCAACTTGCTTCAATTTTACCCACTGGATTAGTAGGTTTCTTGACCGTGTTCCCAGTTTTTTGAACTACATCTTTCACATTGCGTATCTTACCCAGAGGCAATTCTGCAGTATGTCTTATGGCTGGAACCAGATAACCCAAAAAACAACTGCCGGACCAATTCTCAGGTAACCATTTATATGCTTTTTTCCCACAAACAAAATAGCAATTTTCTACTTTAGTACTGATGCGGGTTAACTCTGAATGAAACATTTTCCTGTCTATAACAGACAACTGTTTATACAATTCAGGATTTTTCTGCACATCTTTTAACGTTGTTTTCATTAAGCTCAAATACGAATCATAATTCGTGCTACAACTAGTACTCTGGTCTTTAGCTTTTATATAACATTTATAAGACACAGTTATGTTACAATTACTCCAACCAACTTGGAGTGTATCATTTTTATAAAAACAAACAATTCCTCTTTGTGTAACGGGTAAATACAATGCCACTTTGTCCTGTGATCTCACAGTACCTGTGTCGAATAATAAATTCTCCCAAGTCTCATTTATCCCCAAGGGGACAGCAGACATCAAAAGTCCTCCATATGCTGTAGGTATGGCAGTACAAACCCAGCAGTTTGAAACGTTCATAGTCTCTACATATACACGTTTCATGGCTAGGTACGTGTTAAAGTTCGGATGCCAATCTATGGCCAGTTCATCACGTTTCATTACTTTTACTTGTGTAGTTATATGCAAGAAAAACCACAACAACAAAAAAGTCACCACAAGCATGGTTAATAGGTGTATGATCAATAGGCCAGTGAACCAATGTTTTTGGGGTTGTTTTGCATTTTTATACACTTTGCCCCTGGCCATCCTGTTTCTGTGGTATATCAGCTACAAAATGTCTGTCTAACTTAAACTTTTTGAGCGGTTTATAGTGCGTCAGATGAACCCAGGATGATCTCTCAGCAACTTTTACTGCAGTGGGCGTTGCCAACAGTACCTGGTATGGACCTTCCCACTTTGGACTTGTCCAATTTCTCCGTTTGATAACCTTCAGCCAAATCCAGGACCCCGGGGTCAGCACGGCTTCTGGTTTTGTTTCTTCTTTATCTGGAAAAGAGTTCAACTGCAAAACAGTCTTATTTGTTAATAATCTTTTTATATAACTGGCTAATGAGCTATCGGCCTCCAGCTCTGTAGGCATGAGGGCTTTCCACTGTGGCACATAATATGCCCTTCCGAATACTACTTCAAAGGGGGTCAAACCCTTTACATTTGGAACTGTTCTCATGCTCAGCAGTGCTAAAGGTAGACAGCAAATCCAATTCTTCTGAGTCTCACTCATCAATTTCCTTAACTTATTTTTCAAAATCCCATTGTACCTCTCCACCAGTCCTGGGGGTGATAAGCACAATGGTTCTTCAAAGAAATCCCGAAGAACCTCCCAAGTTGTTGGATTGTCTGGTTGACAAAATGTGTTCCATTATCACTATAAATTCTCTCCGGTATGCCAAATCTAGGAATGATTTCCTTTACTAAGGCCTTTGCCACTGTTGCTGCATCCGGATTCCTGGTTGGAAAAGCTTCTACCCATTTTGAAAACATATCTATGATCACTAAACAGTATTTCTTTCCTTCACATTTATTCAGTTCTATAAAATCCATACAAATAGTATGGAATGGATATGGTGGTGTAGGGAAACTCCCTCGCTCGGTTTGAATGCTCCTGTGCATGATGTTTACTACAAATATGACATGCTGCACAAAATTTTTGTGTGTAGTTTGTGAATCCATATGTTTGGAATATTCTGTTAACTAACTGTACCATCCCCCCTGTTGAGACATGGCTCTGCCCATGGCTCAACAAAGCCGCATATTTAAATAAATTAGATGGTAATATTGGCTTCTTCTCTTTGGAGATGTACAGTCCATCTTCAAGAATTGCTCCTCGTCTAACCCACTTCTGTTTTTCTGCTTTTGTAGTTAATGTCTGCATTGTTTTCAACATTTCTAGATCTAAAGTCTCAGAAGGTTGTAATTTTTTATTTGAAAACAAAGTCTCTGAGTCTGAGGCAGCTTGCTTTGCAGCTGCATCAGCCCGAGCATTTCCTTTTGAAATCTTATCCTGTTGTTTAGTATGAGCTGCACATTTACAAATAGCTACTTTAGTAGGTAACTGAATGGAATTTAACAAATTCAAAATTAATTGCGCATGGTTAATCGGTTTGCCAGTGGATGTTATTATTCCCCTATTTTTTTACTGTTGCGCAAAAACATGCACTGTAGAGAAAGCATACTGACTATTAGTATATATGTTTACACATCTGTCTTTCGCTAAAGTGCAAGCACGTGTTAAAGCTATTAATTCTGCTGCTTGAGCAGACAGGTTATGCTGCAGGGGTTGGGCTTCTACAATCTCAACATCTGTTACTACTGCATAACCCACTAGATTCTTTCCTGTAGGACCCTTTCTACATGATCCGTCCACATAAAATGTCACCTTTGCATCAGCTAAAGGCACATCAGTGAGATTTTGTCTAGGTAAAGTTATTTGTTCCATTTCCTGCAGGCAACTGTGTGGTGTGCCATCCAAAGGAGTCGGAAGTAACGTTGATGGATTTAATGTTGTGCATCGTTCAATTGTCATATGAGGTTGACTCAATAGTATGGTCATACAAGAAAGATGTCTAGCAGGGGATAAAAATGCTATTTTCTCTTGTAGTAAAATTATCGCAACTGCATGAGGCACTCTCAAAGTGAGAGGGTGGAACAACACCACTGAGGCCGAAGCCTGTACTGCCATAGCAGCTGCGACAACTGCCTGTACACAATGTGGCAATGACCGTGCCACCGGGTCTAACTGCGATGAATAGTAAGCTATGGGGCGTTGCTTACTTCCATGCTGTTGCGTCAACACTGACGTCATATATCCCTGCCTACAATCCACGGTCTGAAAAAATCTCTTATGGTAATTCGGAAGTCCTAAAACTAATGATGAAACTATTAATTGTTTTAGTCTGCAGAAAGCTGTTTCTGCTTTCGGTGTCCAATGTAGTATCTCTTGTGCTGCCATCGGTGTTTTAAATATTAAATCAGCCAATGGAGCTGTCTCCAAAGCATAATTTGGTATCCAACTTCAACAAAAATTAGTCGTTCCCAGAAAGGACATCATTTCCTTTTTGGTAGTTGGTTTAGGTGCTTGCAAAATTGCTGTTTATTTAGCTTCATCTAATGTTCTACCCTCCTTGGATATCACATATCCCAGGTACTTAACCTGCTTTTTTCAAAGTTGCAATTTGTGCTTGTTTACTTTATGCCCTTGTTCTGCTAAAAACTTCAACAATGCTATTGTGTCTTTCCTACATTGCTGCTGGGTAGGGGCTGCAAGCAAGATGTTATCTACATAAAGTAACACTTGACTGCCCCCTGGTGGAGTAAATCCCGCCAGGTTGCTAGCCATCTCCTGTGCGAATATTGTTGGACTTTCGCTATATTCCTGTGGTAGTCGAGTATATGTATACCTTTTACCCTGAAATGTAAACGCAAACCAATATTGACTATCAGGGTGTATAGGTATTGAAAAGAAAGCATTGCTTATATTTACCACAGTAAAATACTTCTGTTGTGGCTTCAAATCATTTAATAAAGTATGTGGGTCTGGCACCGTAGGTGCCCTAGGTATTATTGCATTATTTACGGCTTGTAAATCCTGTACGATCCGCCATTCCCCGTTTGCTTTTTTAACAGGAAACAGAGGAGTATTACATGGTGAATCCAAAGATTCTACCAGTATCCCTTTCTTAAGTAATGCCATTATTATAGGTTTGATTCCCTGCTCTGCATCCTTCCTTAAAGGATATTGTCTCTTTTGTGGTCTAAATGCTGACTTTGGTGTAATAGTTACTGGACCCGCTGTCTGAATAAGCCCTACATCTGATTTCCCTGTTGACCAAAGAGTGCTTGGTATATCACCCAAGGCTTTTTTTTTCTTCTTCTAACAAGAACGCCAATCAGCTGTCCTCACTCTGCTGTAAGTGTACAGCTGGGCGCGCCTGCATTAGCCAATTTAATTTCTGCTTCTGTACTCCTTGCTCCGACAGTTCTGAGTCAGTTTGTTTTTTCCATCTTGTTACTTTGTCACCCAGATTTACCCACCTAACATTTTTGCCTTTGGTTAAACTGACATGCGGTAGCTTGTTGGACTTATACAATTCCATGAATTCCTGAGGTAATGAACAACTCACCACACTATTACCCTCAGTATCCCAATACAAAGTCCGTAATACTAATTTATTCGCAGGATTTCTGAACAATTTTTGTTCATATTCTTTATTAGGCCCTGGTGTGCTACAATAGTATAGAGTACAACGTAACAAATGTTGCTGATCAAAGTCGAGGGAGGGCACCTTACTGATGGCTACGTTCATCAGTTCTTTGGTCACTGCCCCTGGACCAGTCGTAACCAGGTCCTGGCTGTACCAATAATAGGCTTCACCCTCCGATCGCATTACAAAAGCATCCATTTGTCTCTGTGCCTCCATACCCTTCATGGTGGGAACTACTGCTATGCCAAAAAGCTGCATAAGATTTTTTCCCAATAAATTCATTGGACATTTTGCAGAAAGTACTATTTTACTTCTCTGGGTCATACCCGAGACAGGGTCAGTTATTGCTATATCATGGGAAAGTGGTTCCCTGTATAGCTGTCCGTTTGCTGCTTTCACTAATATGTAGTCAGGTGATTCAGAGTGCTCCGGTAACTTTGAAGGATGTATCAAAGTTCGTGATGCTCCTGAATCACACAAAAATTTTACTTCTCCTCCACCAGAAGTGTAACTTCCGGTTTTGCGTCTGCCAAATAGAGCTCCAAGCTCAACAAGGCTAAATTTAAAACTTCACTTTCCCCAGTTTCTACATCTGTTTGTATTCCATCTATTTTTTCTATTATATTTACATTATCTCCCTGCCCATTAGTCTCTCCTGATGACTGTTGGACAGTACGAGTGTCATATAGTCAATCCTCATTATTTTTATTCTTTCTTTCTGCAGGTGGTTTATTCCTGCAATTCCTTGCTAAATGTCCTCTCTTCCCGCAGTTAAAGCACTCACCTTTTTTCTTTTTATCCTCATAGGCCTTTGGGTCTCTGTCAGAGCGTTTATTGCCCTGAGTATTTCTCTTACCCTTTTTACCTGACTGTACTACAAAGACTTTTGCTCCGTCTTCAGCTGTGAAGACCTGCGTCTTCTTTTTCTTTTTGCTGTTAAAATGTCTTTCAGCATGCCTAGCATACTCTAGTAAGGCTTGTAGCCTACTCGTTCGATGATCTATCATATGCTTCGTGATGAAGCTACTGATAGGGGCAATGCAACCTTTTAAAAATGCATTTTTTAATTGTTGTTCATATGAACTATCATCTTTCTGATTTTCAGGAATAATCATACCACTATCGTTATTGAAACATTCTAATAATCTACCATAGTATGCATCTACTGTTTCATTATCTTGTTGTATGCACTGGTTAATACAAGTCCAATCTGCTCTAGGTTTCCATTTTTCAGTAATTCGGTCTGTAAGACCCTTCAACCTAGTATCTAGCTTTGCGTCACTATGTAGGAGTGGTTTAAGTTGCGCGTCACGAGCATTTCAGACGCCACAAACCATGTGCCAGTCCGGACCTATAATTTGTCTAATTACCTTCTCTACTTCTTCCCCATTTAAGTGGTAACTCAATCTCATACCTTGTAAATCTTGTATAAACTTTACATAATTAATTTTTGGATGGGGAATTCCCTTTGTAGCTTTCCGGATATCCTCCGGTGTCCATGGTCTATATACTAAGAGAGTTGAGTCCTGGCCTTCCTGTCCTGCCTGTGGGTTTGGTACTTCAATTAATGGACAGATTTCCTCACTCTCATCTAATGAATCTCTACTTAGTTGAACATCTCTAAGTGTTTTACGTGTTCGGGATCTAGTTTCAACAGGTTCTCTTACAAATGGTTGTTTTAATACCCCTGTTGCCTCAGGATAACATGGGGGGGGGTCCAGCCCGCCCTCCCGCTTCATATCCTGAATAAAGTATTGGAGGAGGTGGTGGGGGAGGGGCCGTTGCTACTACTGTATTATTATCTTCCTTGTCTAAAAATAATGCTTTCGCATTTTTAATCTTCTGCTCCCTTCGGTTCACTTCCTCAATCCACCTATGTGCTTGAGGAACACCCAACTGTCGTTGTTTTTTCGCCTGACCTTCTGCGTCAGATTTTAATTGTTTCAAAAGTTTCACTAGTGATATTTTATCTAATTTACCGTCAAATTCATATTTATTGACCCATTTTGCAAAATATCTCACATTATCTGCTCTTTGCAATTGCATATACTTTGCGTCATCCGTTAGGGGCAGATCTCGCGATCTCTTAGTGCACTGATTTCCCATGTCTTAAAAAGACTGTTACGTAACCCTTCTCTTGTACCACGTGGTATCTTATTTCCCCATATCCACAGTAGTGTTTAGAATGACTGTTTACTTTGCTTTGTTATTCCCTGATCTATGACTCAAGATACAATACTTCGACTCTCTCTCTCCCTGCTATCACAAACCTTAGCAATAGCACAGTGTAACCTGGTCCCTGATCTAAAACAAAGACAAAGAGGGAAATTCTCCTTACCTGAGCCTCCCGCTTACCGCTGTTCTTCTTAGGATCCAGTTTTCCGCTTTTCGGCCACAGATCAGAAAGTGGACAGCCTCTTTACATACAACAATTCAGTCGGAGGTCTTTTTTCACTCGAGAAGAACCATTCTGGCAACTTCTCCTGCGCAGTTTTCAGTACCACCTATGCACTCTGACCTGCAGCTTACCAAGGGAATTCCGGCTTCAGAAGGACCAAAATGTTAAATAAATTGTTAATTCAGACTGTAAAAATCATTAGGCATTTCAAAATAACAGTCAGTAAGACAGCAGGCTCAAGTTCAATAACGTTTTTTTACTAATGTACATTAGGAGGCAAAAAACCATACATAACATGTATAGAGTTTTAACTAATTACATTCAGGAAATACCCTTAATTATATACCATTTGCAATCAGCTTTTGCCCACCTTACTGACGTGGTCAGTCACAGGGCATTTACATCACTATAGTCCATAATATTTTATTCATAAGTAAACGCTGATGTAATGCTTTTTAAAAGTTTCTCATGAGAATAGTACAGCCTTGTAAGGCACCTGGTCAGTTACAATGTCTTCCTGTAGATGTTACTTTTTCCAAGGTTCTTGGATTAGTTCGAATACAATGATCAAATGTCTTCTTAATATGTTCCTTTGTCTCTCTGGTCAGCAGCTGTACACTATCTCTGATAGTGTTCACAAGGCCATCCTTCTCGGTGGAAGGAAGAAAGATACACATGCATACATATTCATTTTTCTCTAACCCTGCAGATAATAATGCTAAAAGACATAAGCCTGCTGAGCTGGCTACTGTCAGGGTCAGAGTTTTAATTACACTACAGCTAAGCTTCAAGCAATTTCATGCAAGATCATTTCTACAGTCATTCTAGTAAAATAGAATTAAATGCATTACATATTATACTGTTTCTAAACTTTGCACTACATATATGTTTAAGTACATATTCTTCTAATAGTTTATATATGTCTAAGTACATATTTTCCTAGCATTCTGTATATGTTTAAGTACATATTTTTCTAACAGTATGAAAGGGTGCTTTTTAGGGACTGGAATGAAAAAAATGTCAGAAGCAAAATGTAGTCAGATAAATGAGCAAGCACATCTGTTCCCCCACACTAGAGACTTCATAAAATTAACTATAATTTACTAACCAAATATCACTGGATGCTATATACAATGACCTGATTCTCTGCCTTCAGTCCCAAAAAAGGCAATTTTTTTTGTTTTCCCATCTTAGATCAGATCAAGCGGCTATTTCTACTTCTTCAGCAGCTTAAAATAGAGTACTTGTTAATACTAATAGTTTCCCCTGCAGACAAAGGTATTAGATGATTTTAGTAAGAAAATGTCCTCTTCCTGCACTTTAGCTTACAGAATTCTTAACTACTGAGCACATATTTGGAGGATTATTCTTTATTGTATAGACAGTTTAAAAGATTTTTCAGCCACACTTACTGCACAAGGTAGGGCCTATTTGAATTCTATTATTTCTAACCTGGCTCAGGTGTGTAAACATGCTTGAAAAGGTGTATGAATTTGCAGGTGCTGTGACTAAGGTCACTACTACCATTGCTGTTTTGAGAAGCTATACCTGGGTACATAATGAAAAGTTAAACAAAAATAACAAACCAAACAGAATCGCCATGGCTTAAAGGCAAAAACAACTTTATTATAAAAAATGAGTAACCAGATTTCTTTTTATTACATAATGAAAAGTTTTCTGGTGAAGTAAAGTCTGAGGTTTTGTACTCTAATTTACATAAGGAGGTTTTGTTTGGATCTTCTGCTACTCAGGTTCTCAAATAGTTTGATGAAAATGGGAAATTAATTTGGGGAATTTATTAGATGTTTCAATTCCCCCTTTATAATTTTTACAAATCCTTTGCTTTCTTCTTTCAAAAACAAAATAAGTAATCCCTGCCACCTTCTGAAAAACGGAGCAAAAAAAAAAGAAATGGTAGGAAAGTGACACTAAAAAACACGGATCCTTTCTGAAAAAAGGACAGTCTACTCCTTCAGAATGACTATGCCAGAATTATTTCCCCTCACCCCTCCCTACATCTCTAAGTCTGTCCCTAAAACTGTCTGTCTTTCCCTTGGTAAAAGATTGTTGCAGACTCACAGGTAGTAAAAGTGGTTAAGGAAGGTTACAGTTGGCACTGAATGCACATAGCTCTTTTCAGGGGAATCCCTCCCCACATTTCAAACCAAACACAGTTGTTTCTTCAGGTTCCTCAACACATGCTATCCCTAGGAGTCAGAGAGCCAGTGCCTGTTAACTAAAGGGAGGAAGGCTTTCTTGTTCTAGATCTTTACTTTCTTAACATGTCTGTTAATGTGTCAAAATTGAAAATGATTATCCTCACATTTCCTTTGCCACAAACTTTGGACAATTTATCTGATTTTTGTGTCTGGGTCACATTGTCAGTTAACTGTATTACCCTTTGGGTCCTATTCAGCTCCAAGGGTGTTTACAAAGTGTCTAGCTCTAGAAATAGCTCATTGCAGATGCAGGGCATTCACATATTGCCTTATTTAGATGACTTACATATCTTTTCAGAGTCCATTGCCATAATATGGGTTTCCATATTCCTTACCAATCTGGGGTTCCACATAAATCCTCCTTGACTCCATCAAACATGTTAATTATGTTTTTAGGCTGCCCTCTAGATACCTGTCTACTAAGGACTTTACTAACTCAGTAAAAAGTGGATTCATATCTTGAAACTTTCCTGATTTCTCCAATCAGTCTCAGACTTCAGCCAGAGAATATCACAGGAGTCTAGGGTTCATGACTTCTATGATTCTCAAGATTCCTCTCACCAGATTACATATGAGGAAAATTCTGTGATTTCTCAAAAAAACATGTGGACCCAGTTTTATCATCTTCTTGACTTTCAGATTCCAAATTTGGGATTTATCAAGAAGGGACTACATTGGTGGAGACTACAAATTGTTTAGAATATGGGTTCTCCCTTTTTGTCCTCCTATCCCAACACAATCTGTAGGGCAGTCTAAACGATGAGTGCTGACATTAAATAAAAAGACAAAAAATCCCAGAGAAGAGTGAATCTCAAACATCACTCTTCTCCTTTAAGTTTCTTTTATGCTGGGGCAAGCCTCCCAGTAGTCCTGATGTGGGGGTGAGGGGCAAGCCCCCACACTTCTAAACTTATATAAACCAACTCTGAGATCTCCATACCTTGGAGAAAAGGGAATATTTTGGGAAATGGGCATCTAAAACTTAATGCACGAAAGTCTACTTTTTCAGCCATTCAGTCTCCATGTTTTAGGGCTTGATCATTTCAGCATTTCAAATGCCTCCCCACCCTGTAACTACAGACACCTCAGATTTTCCTTAGGGGAGTAGTTCTTATATGGGTAACAGTGCAAGGCCTGTGGGACAGTTTAGACACATCAAACTACATAAATCAATGAGATGTTAGCTGTTATCCATGCTATAAATCTCTTCATTATCTGTGCTCCATAGGACCTTACAGGTAATTACAGACAACACCAAACTGATGTGGTACATAAACAAACAGGGGGGCATGAAGTCATACCCTCTGTACAGGCTGGCTATGATGGCTTGTAAGTTTACTCTACAGACCTCTCTGACACTGTAAGGATCTTGTATTCTATCAGAGAAAAATTTAGTAGCAGACGATTTGAGCAGGACCAGGACAGACCCTCTCAAATAGAAATTGAATGAGGGGGTCTTCCAGGAATTAATCCAGTTGTGGAAATACCTCAAACAGATCTTATCACCCCCTTTCAAAACAGATAACTAAACAAATTTTGCACCAGGATTCACTGTAGGCAGGCATGTAAAACAAACCATTTCCATGGTAGGAAATGATCCTTTATGCATTCTACCCTTTACACTGCCATTCTAAAGTTTTAGAAGAACTCTCCAAAATCATTGTGGTGACTGCTTTCTGGCCTAGGCAAAAGCAGTTTACCCTTTTTATGGAATTGGCCAGGGTCAAATACCAGAGACTTCCTCACAGATTGGATCTACTCACACAAGACAAGTGGAGTTTGATATGTGCATCTCAAACAACTTCAACTGACGGTCTAGATGATTCAGTGTTGAGACCTTTTAGGCACCTATTTATGAGGATACACAGCAGGTACTAATGGAAGCATTAATTCCTGCTACTAATAAATCTTGTGGTACTAAGTGGAAAATATTTTCTAGCTGGTGCCACAATTATAATCTGGGCCTAACACTGGATTTTGTACAAATGGTTCTTTTACATTGGTGAGAGTGACAATCTTTTGACATGTCTTTTATTCCTCTATAAGGAGTATTTGTCAGCCGGTTCAGCATGTCTGTCCATTGATCCTTCACTTTCTTTACAGACTTTGCTCAAGCTGTTCTACAAAGAGGTTTCTTACATTAAAATACACCTAATGTGCAGGTGGCGCTTTCATGGGGTCTTATTTTATGCTGCAAAAAATGTATTCTGCCTACATCTGAAACAGCTCTTCTGGCTGTTCTGGGTTTATTTTCCAGTAATCCAGTTTGCTTATTGACTCAAGAGAGTATCAGTGTTGCAGACATTCATGGTGTGCAAACTCTATTTCAGTTTTTATAGTTATATGGCCAGTTTCATATTACCACCCCCCCCCCCCCATTCTGCCTGTTTTACTTCAGAGTTTATGGGCAATCAAGCCATCTATCTCCTTATATTCCTTTCAGAATTGTAACCAGGAAGAAAAGATTTATATATACTCTGGACACGCCTGTGCAACTGCAGACAGAAATAATTCCTTTAGGGAAGCTGTACAGCTGTGAACTTCCTTAGCTGGGACTATGAAGGGAGCAACACGTGCCATTTCAGACAATTCCAGACAGTTGTTACATATATATATATATATATATTTCATATTGTTATTCCCATCACGGTAAAACAATTCCAGGCAGGATCTAGACATTATACCGGAGTCTTGTTTTATTTAATGACATATTGGAAAGGGGTGGATTCTAGAAGCAGTCTATTGACAGCTACTTAGTCCTCTGTATATCCTTTTACAAAGCATTATAAACTAAATTCCTTCTGCAGGTACTGGTCAAGCTTGCTATTACCATTCTTCAGATGGTCCTGAATCCCTATCCTTCCTCCTCCCTGGTCGGGATAGGCTTTGGTAATCGATCCTTGTAACAAGGGCTACTACAGCAGCGAGAATAATGAAAACAGTAGAGTTGTGGGCGTTTACCGTAACAGTAGATGTTTGAATTCATCACTGTTGGAGTAGCCATGCCCACACAACCCCCCTTACTTCTGTATATGATTAGTGTTTTGGGGTTAAAAGTTATATGTTTCTAACTTTGAGGTATAAAGATTTCTTCACTCTGACTATTAATTTCCCTCCAGTGGGATTACCAAACAGAAGTCAGAGTGAAGGTGTGGATGAGAGCCAGTGCTTTGTAAAGATGGCTAGTTGTTGTTTCCTGGAAATCACACAATCCATACAGCCGAAAGGCTACTGCAGCAGTGAGAAATTCAAACATCCACTGTTACGGCAAGTGAAAATTAACTGCGCAATACAGAGGAAGTTTTTTTTTTCTTCATGGCCCATTTCCTAGATATACACTACAGTATCTTGCAGAGTTTTGAAATTATCTTCTACTGTACATTTCTGCTTAGGGTCTTCAGTTTTCTTTTGTCTTTTTTTGGGCTACACATCCTAACAAGTATGTTTTCATGGATTCTCCCACTCAAATACATGATGTTGCACTTTTTTACCTTAAACATTCCTAGCTCTATAGCTAGGTCTTGTTGAACACTGGACTCCAACCACTGTATCGAACGTGGTGTCATCAATAAACAGGTACATCCTGCTGTCTGGTCTTACCATGGGGTCTGAAACAAATTCAGTGCCCTGTTTATAGTACTTCTTACCTGAAAGCACTATACACAGTTCAAAAGGATGTCAATGAGAATAGTTCATTGACCAACAAACCGTTACAACAAAATGCATTGAATATCAACTATTCTGCAAGATAACGACACGAATAAACAGCAGAAATGATCCAAAAGTGTCCATGTTGGTAAACATCCATTAAACTATCTCAATAAATCAATTCATACTGGATAGGATAAAATTATAGATAAAATCCACATCCAGAAATTGCAAAGGAATAAGTCTTTTATAATCCACTGGTTTAATTAAACTCAAATTAAACAAACATAAAAAAATCAGCATCCCAGGAAAAAGATGAAAATCAGGTCCAAAATAATTTCACTAAAACAAATGTCTACAGTGAGAAAAAATGGACAGATATTGTATCCCAACACAAAAACACAAATTCATACAACCACACAATACTCAAACATTGCAAATAACAGTATAGTAATTGTAACATTACTGCCGATCAAAAGCAAGCAATCACAAATCACAGAACATGCTGGAGAGATAGATATGTGTCCCAGAGACTGCCCCTCCTGCGGAATAGGCTTCCCATCCATTTGAAGCTGAGTTTGTCTATTTCCCAGTTTAAGTGCAACCTAGATCAGTGAATGAGGACTAGGAAATTTACACAGCGTCTTGCACCCATATCCCTTATAGGCAGAGGTAGCTTATAAATGCCTAGCTCTCAATGTCGTATTCAGATACAGGACATAATTATTCTTTTGTGAAAATTTGGCTAGGATTAGAAATGCCCCCCTCCCCGTGTCATTCTCCTAGTAATAATCTATGACTCTTTGAATAATAAAAGATATACTGTAGCAATTAGCAAACTCTAGCTGGCAAAAACAAATTAAAATAGTTTAGTTACTATAGTAATATAGAAGTTAATATACTAAAGGAGGCTGAAAACATTTTTGCCACCCATTTTCACAGTCAGTCCACCCTTCTTGTTCTTAGATAATTAGTTTCTTATACACCATGCCATTTGGTGTCCTTCTGCTGTAGTTTATAATTTTGGTACCAACTTCTAGTCAGAAATAATATCAGAGAGCTTTCTGAAGCTTATTACACTGCATGCATGAATTACATTTTCCTTTTGTCCATGTTAGCATTAACTGAGTCAGAGAGTAAGACCAAGATATATCTATGGCCTGTATGCCACATCTGTATGTGTAAGTACATATATATATATATATATATATATATATATATATATATATATATATATATATATATCCACAAAAAACTAGGATGGTGGTCACCGAGGTGAGGTATTCGAAAGTATATACCAATATAAGTCCAAATCAGAACACGAAAACCAAACCAGCTGGAGTGAACATCTTCATTGGGTCTATATTAAATTAGCGAACAGTTAGAAAAGTGAATTCTAATTCATCGACCCCTTTTAAGTGAAAACTTACAATCTCAAACATTTCACAGGGCAAAAAAATCGCTGGGCCGGTTTTGGGCGTTCGCCATTTCCTCCACTGTGGTGCGATCTCGGAGTTGGTATATTTAAGTAGGGGGGGAGTGGGGGGCACAGCCCCCCCCCACATTATGTAATGTTTTAAGTTTTATTTATTTATTTTTTTTTGTGGACCAGCGATTTTTTTTTCCTGGGAAAAAAATCACTGTTCTGGGTGATTTTAAGCTTTTGCTTAAAAATGGTCGATGAATAGTGTTCGCTTTTTAAGTGTTCGCTAATTCAATATAGACCCCCTTCATTAGTAACAGATAAGCGCTTTCGGGTTAAAAACCCGATCCAATCTAGATCTGAAGATGGGTTTTCAACCCAAAAGCATGTATCTGTTACTAATAAAGATGTTCACTCCAGCTGTGGCAGTTTTTGTGTTCTGCTTTGGACTTGTATATATGTGTGTGTGTGTGTGTGTGTGTGTGTGTGTGTGTGTGTGTGTGTGTGTGTGTGTGTGTGTATATATATATATATATATATATATATATATATATATATTTGTTGTTGTCTTTTGGCTTTTCCTGGTTAGGGGTCGCCACAGTGGAACTCCGGTCCGCTAATGATTGGCAGTAGATTCTCACGAACGCTGAGGTGCCAGCTCAATGTTCAACTTTCAACAAAGGCACACCCATTTACGCATGTCTTTTGAATGCCCACCCAACCGCAGGGAGGACATGCAGACTCCACACAGAAGGCACACCCCGCACTCCAGCCAAGAATCGAATGTGAGAACCTCTTGCTGTGAGGCAACAATGCTAACGCTGCACCACCACGGAAGTATATATATATATATATATATATATATATATATATATATATACCCATAACATCTAATTTCATAACATTGAGACCAGAACATCTAAAACCCAAAACATCTAAAACCCATAACATTGAATTTCATAACATCGAAAATGCACAACACAACATCAAACACTACAGATCACAAGAAAATAACATCTCCTCCACATATAATGACACCAAACTACCGAACACACTTTTTACTACATTTCTGCAGGGGGGCAAGCCACCCTGCACCCCACAGTCCACCCACCCACCCCCATAAATTAAATATACCAACTCCAAGATCACACTACAGTGGGAAAAAGTTAATTTCCTAACCCCACTGTATCAAGCCCCCCCTGCAGAAATGTAGTAAAAAGTGTGTTTGGTATTTTGGTGTCATTATATGTGGAGGGGATGTTATTTTCATGTGATTTGTAGTGTTAGATGTTATGAAATTTGATTTTATGGGTTTTAGATGTTTTGATGGGGACCCATACACACACACACACACACACACACACACACACACACACACATATATATATATAGATATATATATATATATATATATATATATATATATATATATATATATATATATATAGATATGGTTCCCCTTCAGAAGGTCAAATGGCTGAAATCTCAAAATGCATATGGTCGAGACCATATGCTTGAAATTTCAGAAGCTTGACCTTCTGAATGGGGATCGGCATACAGTGCAGAACAGGAGATTTCCCTTTCGGCACTGTAGTGCAATCTCGGAATTGGAATAAATAAGTGTGGGGGGTGTGGGGGGTGCAGGAGGCCTTGCCCCCTGCAGAAACATTGTTGTTTTGTTGTTTTGTTTGTTTTTTCCTTTCAAAAGGTCAAGCTTCTGAAATTCGAGCATATGGTCTCAACCATATGCATTTCGAGATTTCAGCCATTCGACCTTCTGAAGTGGTATATATATATATATATATATATATATATATATATATATATATATATGGGTCCCTATCAGATGATCAAGTTTTACATCATATATATATATATATATATATATATATATATATAGAAGCAGTAGTCAAATGGCCGAATTTCTGAAAATATGGAAATGCATATGTTTCGAGAATATATGAAGCTGATTCCTTCTGAATGGGATCGCATACAGTGCAGAACACAGTGATTCCTTTGGGGCCAGAGCATAGTAGTATCGAATTGAATAAATAAGTAGCAGGCAAGTAGGGGGGTTGGGGGGTGCAGGGGGCCAAACCCCTGCAGAAACATTGTTTTGTGTTTTTTTTTTTTTTTTCCTTTTCAAAGCGTGATTCTGAAATTGGTCTCAACCATATGCATATCGTTCATTTCAGCAGATTTCAGCGACCTTCTGAAGTGGTATATATATATATATATATATATATATATATATATGGGTCCCTATCAGATGATCAAGTTTTCTGAAGGGGAACCATATATATATATATATATATATATATATATATATATATATATATATATGTATAAGTCCCTATCAGATGATCAAGTTTTCACAAATTTGAAATTCACTTTGTCAAGACCATATAATCGTGTTTTTGAAAACCCACAGCTTCTGAATGAAGATTGCGGTACAGTGAGGATCAGGAAATTTACCCTTTAAACTCCCCACTGTAGTGGAATATCAGAGCTGGTATATATAAGTTGCAGGTGGTGTGGGGGTGCAGGGACTTACCCCCTGCAAAATCACAAAAAAAGTACATTTTTGTGTTTTTTGTGTATTTTCTGGAGTTCAAGTTTTCAAAAACTTGATCATATGGTCTCGACTATATGAATTCTGAGTTTCTGAAAACTCTGTCTTCTGACATATACCCATATGTATGTGTGTGTGTGTGTGTGTGTGTGTGTGTGTGTGTGTATATATATATATATATATATATATATATATATATATATATATACACACACACACACATATATATATATATATATATATATATATATATATATATATATATATATATATATATATACGTATGCATACATGCAGGCAAACAGTACCAGTGTTTGAATTAATTCTCTTGCCTATTTCTACTTATTAAGGATCTCAACAGCCCAATTAAATTATTTTTTATATGACTCTTTGTTTGTGAACTTTTCCCATGTTTAGTTTTGGCTTTGTCCTTAACTCATATTAATATTGTCATTTTTGATGCTCACATTTGTGTTATTTTTAAAGAACCAATACATTTTTATGATATTACATAATGACATCCTTTCTTGTTTTCTTTCATAACTTTTCGTAAGATGAAACTTTGGATAAATAGGCAGGTAAGGCAGAATACTATCTCATTATTAATATTCTACTAATAGCTTCAGGGTCCTCCATTCTATTTTTACCTCAGATCACTGCTTGTGGGGAGTTCTGTATTTCCTCTATGTCTGTTTGGATCTTCCCTACCATGTATCATTTCTTCTTTCTTTAAGTTTTATTAAGAATTTTATTGTAATTATATAACACCAATTCAATAATTCTGAAAAAATAATTTAAATAAATTTCAGATGAGTTTCTAGAAATGGAAAAATATATTTATAACATATGCAAAGCATGTCAGTGATAAGATTATAAAGATTATTAAAGAGAAAAAGAGAAATAATAAAAGAAGGTATACCTAACAGTGTAGTTCCTCAAGTTCTCTATTGAATATTAATTCCAGTTCTGTTAGAAGTTAATTACTTTGGTCCACACATTAGTGGATATAGATTTTGAAGATCTTCTCAATCTTTTAATGGCAATTTCTTCATCAATAACATCTATTAGAAATGAAATAATTTATTGAAATGAAGAGCACTGTATTTCATCCAGTTCTTCGGCATGATTTTCATGGGACCTGCTAAAATAGTCCTAACTAGATAAAAAAAGACTTCTTTCGTTAGAGTAAAAGTTGTTGAAAATTTGAAAAAAAACAGATATTTATTCAAGAATATTTTGTCACACTGTAATGCCTTGAAAAAACAAATCCATTGTCTCACAGTATTCTTTTAAATTAGTACACCATATATAATTTCACTTCCCAAAAATATGATAGTTGAGTGGCTACACTAAGATTGTCCGTGTGCATGCATGTTTCTCTCTCTCTCTCTCCCTTACTTTCTTCGGTCATGGCTGAACAGAAAATCCACACACACACACACACACCTATATATGTATATATATATATATATATATATATATATATATATATATATATATATATATATATATATATATATATATATATATAAATTGAGAGAGAGAGGTATGTGGAAAGCAGCACAGATATTGTCCCAAAAGCACATGGCTTCTTTGTGAATGGGCTGTCTTAGTATTTATAAAATGTATTTGCATTTGTTTACTGGAAGCACAGCACTGATCTCCATGGATCATTTTCTGACTCAGCTCTGGAGAGGAGCCTGGTTAAATGACTTGGTCAGGGTCACACAGTTAGTCAATGAAGGCTAAAGGGAATCAAGCCCTGGACACTGGACCACAGGAAAGACCTTGTTGACAGCTTGTTTATCCGCTGTGCCAAATGCCAGACAAATCTTTCAAGGTATGCTCTATCTTGACCTCAGTTGGCGGTTTATTCCAGATGGCGAGTCCTTGCCTGGAGAAGCATCTTTCTAGAATCAGTCTTTTTAAATGAGGAAGGTCAGAGCAGTATTTTCCTGTTTTGTACTTCCCAGAGAGTAGACTTGTTAATTAACAGGAAGCTTTACTTTTAGAGGTGGCTAGTATCCTATATTTATTATTTTAAACAGTAATGTGCTTATAAGGAGGGTTTTAATAAGGTTCAACGACGTCTAAGAGCATCTGCTAATAGCACAAATCTGCAAATTTTGTTTTCAGCAGTCTGAATCCTTTGTGTCTTGCAAAATGTAGACAATATTCTAACTTGTGAGAAAGTACATGTTTAGCTAGAGCTGTCTGAGTGGATGGTCTAAGAATATGTGAAATCCTGTAGCATAACGTAATTTGAGGTAGGATATGCTTGTTATATTATCAGTATGAAATGGGAATGTTAAGGATTGGAAAAGAATAAGAGCTAAATACTTGTATTCTAATATATTAGGGCTAATATTATTCCAGGTGTTCTTTATTAAAATACCTGGCAGGTTAGATCACTTCTCACTCAGAAAACCATAACATTTTTTTTATGTACTGATAGAAGTTTATTTGCAGAAGACCACTGGCATGAGTAACGTATCATCTCCATACATTATGACCTCCGGTAATAGGTCATAAATGAGGCCATTCATAAAGAATGAGAAGAGCAGAGGGTATAAGACTGACCCCTGGTATTGAGGGTTCCCTTATCAGAAAATTGACTTTTTGCATGGACATGGATTTGAAAGGTTCTAACTTCCAGGTAGCTTTGAAACCATTTAATTGTGTTGTTTCTGAAATTACATTTTCTGAGTATATTGTGATTAACCTTATCAAATGTTTTAGTTATGCCTGGACATAATCCAAAAGTAATAAGTCCCCCATTGGTATTATTGTAAACAGTATTGGTTGCAGTATGTAGTGCTGTTGTAAAGCTGAAGGCATTGCAGAAATTATGTCAACAGTCTGAAAATAGTCCATAGTTGTTACTATGATTATTCATCCATTTATACAACAGACTGGTGAACATATTTAAAATATGACAGACATTGGACATGGATCAATTTATACAACAGACTGGTGAACATATTTAAAATATGACAGACATTGGACATGGATCAATTTATACAACAGACTGGTGAACATATTTAAAATATGACCGACACTGGACATGGATCTATTTATACAACAGACTGGTGAACATATTTAAAATATGGCCGACACTGGACATGGATCTATTGTCAAACATGAGTAATGACGGGATGCCTGAAGGCTGATGGTACAACTGGGTGTGAGCGACCGATTGTATATGTATGTGAAGGGCTTAGCATTTTTTCAGCTGCTCTTTAATGAAATAATAGATGCAGTTCACCAAACATGTTAAAATGGAAAGATGAGGAATTTAGTTTTTTTTGGGGGGGGCTTCAAGTTTTTGGATTCTTTAGTGGAAATTTCAGTAAAGTGGAAGACAGCAGTGTATTCTGCTAGGGGGTATAGCTATGGAGAAGTGTTACCATCTGGTCCAGGACGGGCAGTTGACACGGATGGAAATTTGTCTATTAGAATTTGAATTGTTGAAGTTAGAACTTAAAATGTCCTGTAAAGCTGATGTTATCATCACCAGCTATCATAACTGCAATGAGAAAAGAACATGTAATGTGTCCTATAAATTATGTTATTTCTTTCCAGAAGAATTTTAGATTGCTAGAGGTGGTAATCTGTTTCTGTCTATAATAGAGGGATTTTTGCAAAATTAGTTTCTATTCTAGTTAATTTCTAAAGATTTCTGAAGAAGTTCTAGTAATTATTAAACAGAACAAAAGTGCTGACTGTGTCTCTGTATTCTTTCAGTGCTTGCTTGATTCATATTAGTTTTTAGTTCTTTTGCAGTTAAGTTAGTTATAGTTGCTATTCTATGTACTTTTCTAAAGGTGAGGTAAGTCTGGTGAAGCTGGTTATCCAGTGGAATTTCTTCAAGTTTTCCAGAATTATGCCTCTGAAACATCATATTTTTAATTTTTCTCGGCCATCTAAGCAACTGAGCACTGAGCTTTCTGCAAGTACTGTGGTAGTGTGAATCCTCTGTTATATTTGTACAATACAGTCACTTTTCACAGGAATGTGTATCCTTGATATTTATTATTACTGAGATGTGTAAGCATTTAATGAATATTTTACTAATTCTTGAATACAGAGTGTTATACTGTAAGTGAGAAGTGTAATATTACAGGTCAGTGCAATAATATATGAAAATCATCATTACGATCAGTAAAATCAAAAACCTTTTATATTCCACTTTTTAACAATGTGCTAACTCTGTCACCAATGATCCATGTTATTTTCTGTACTATTTTCTTGCAGTACAGCCAGCTGCCAACATTCAGATGTCTCACTGTAGTAGCCTTGTATTTAAATGATTGAACAACCAGCAAATGCTGTATAATAGCTTCTTGAAATTAGTGGAAAGAGGCATCTCCCTGGATACTACTGTCTTCATTCTTATATAAATTGTGGTTTTGATTATTGATTTCATTTTCTATCATCCTGCAAATGATTTACCTTAAAATAAATAAATTTCATTGTTATTCTCTAAGGTTTCATGGTCTCTAATGCCACTAAATAACTATTTGAAGAAGCAAAGTATCATGGGTATTGACAGCATAAAGGCAAGAGGTCATGCTCCTGTCAGGAAGTGATCTACTAATCAATGTTGTCAGAACTTGGAACATCATTAGAATCTCCTTTTCAGTTTGTTATTATGCTTTTCAAAGTATGCTGTCTAGTGTAAGTAGGTTTGAGTTAGTGTCTTTGTTGTTCAGGAAAGTCATTAGTTTTGCAGCTTGAAATTCATTATGGCAACTATTGATCAAAGCAGTTGTCTTCTGATGAATTCAGTATGACCTGTACTACAAGGTACTAATCAATCAACAAACTGGATAAGCATAATTTATTAATTTAACCCGTGTTATGTATTTATGTATTTATTTACTTTACTTTGATAATAAACAACAAGAATAAATAAGAATGCCCCATAGTCATTATACTGGACTGAAATGTAAGACATATGTTCTGTTTGCCTGCTTACAATTCACTAGAGAAAGGACATTCTTGGAAATGAATTCCCTATTATGTGCAGGATAAAACAGACCCAACATTTTAGAAACTATTTTCATTCTTTTCTGCTGTTTTACAGTGCAAGCAATGAATATCCCTCCTTCAGCTCACAACAGGGACACTCCTTGCAATTTTATTAGAGACTAGTATGTCAACTTTATCTGTACTTATGTGGTACGTGATATGCTTTGGCATATACCTTTTAATGCACAACATGCCCAAGGCTTTTCCTTACTGCTGGGAATACACTAAGAGCACATCCACTGATTGTTTTCCAGTGGCATTACACAAAAGGAAATTTTGTCTAAAGAAAGTGATTTAATATGAAATTTTAATGTTTGTTCTGCAGCTGTAGGACAAATTTTAATGCATGTATTCAAGCAGTGAATTCTTATGTGCCCCTTGGGAATGTGATCATATGATCATAATGCCGTCATGAAATGGATCAGCCAATGATTTCTCTTATAATGGCAGTACTATGATCTGCTCCAGTTTAAAACATTATCCAATATACTGTTTAGACAATATTGTAAAGCATGTATTTTGTGATTTCTTACATTTATTTATGTTTATAGTCACTCAAAGCATATCATTATGTTTTCTTCCATACTTATATAATTAACTTTGTCTAGAGGCTATCTGGCTTTCCCTCACCTTTGCATTTTCCTTCCTGCATTTTTTTTACTTATTTACGTCTCTCATATGTCACACTTTGGTATACCACTTATGACTTCCCGTCTCGTCCAGAAGCCAACCCTTTTGTACTAGCTGCAAGTAAAGACATTTAGCTTGTTTCGTTCTTTCCTTCATTGCTAAAATAAGTCCATTCCCAGAGACAATTTCTTTACTTTGTAAGTTAATCAAAGCAGATAAGAAGATGGGGCTACATGCAGACTGATCTTCATTAGTTTTGTTTCAAAATCTTTTTGTATTTTCCAAGTCCCTATAATGTATACAATTCCATGTGTAAAAGACAACCCAAAAGTAATACATGCAAGTTTATATAAATAAAAAGCATACATATATGGAAATACACAAGGAACTTTTATATACTAAAACCTGTAAATAGAATAAAAAATAAGATAGAGAAAAAAGCCCTCCCTGGTATTCAATAACACCTACACTAAGTGTACACTAAGCGTACACTGTTCTGAGTGAACAGACAACTCAAACATATCTTATTCCCTCTTCTCCTAATTTTTGTTTTCTCACTGATATTCTTGCAGCTTTAAATATTGACGGGGATTCATAAAAAATACCACAAAGTGTAGGCTACATGTACACAGTGTAATCTTTCTGAGTGACTAGCAAGCACAAAAATGTAATAAGAATGTTATTGAATACATATCATGTACACTTAGGGTACACTTAGTGTACACGTAGTGTAGGCTTAATTGAATCTGTCCCACTGTTTAAACACATAATGCAATTTATAAACAATTATAAGCAGACTAATAAACTTTCAGATGTGGTTTATTGTCTGCAAAGATTATGTCCATTCAGTTCAAGCACACAGTAAAATTCATCTTTTGTTATGTACTAGAACCTGTTTTTATCAGATAATAAATCACACCGTATGTTTTATTCCTTGTTTAATATGTTCTCCTATGCCTTCGGCTGTATAAAAAGAGAGAATAGTCATAGAAAATGATAACAACTCATATGTTTTAGTCTACCATTTACCTCAGTAAATTAAAGTTATGAGTTGTTAAGATGTTTCCTTAGATTCCATCTGTCACCATTTATCTAATGTGTAACTCTGGGTAAGTTATTTAACCAGGCAGTTTTCTGGTAGAATTGGACTAGTCTCCTCAAAGATTTCCTGCATGGAGTGAATGCCTAGCAACTTCTCTCACCAAGCATACACAGACAAACACACACACACACACACATTCTATATATCACAAATGGTGATTGTCACAAATAATCTATCATGCATTTTAAAGATAATCTTTGTTTACTTTAAGAGCTTTCTCTTTCATACTGACAAACACAAAGAATTTCACCATAAATTATTGAGTTCATCATCCCCACATCTAGCCTCAAAGACAAAAGCCAAACATGCCCTTTTCATCCGTTTTCCCTTTGGAGTCAGTCCCTGATGCGTTTCAGTATGCGTACCAAGTAATCTGCAGGAATGGAAACATACTACACATATCTAAACTGAAATATTTCCTTCTCAGTCACTCATGACTTAACTTCATGTACACACCACTGTGCTTAAATTTATTTGCCTTCTATATAATCACATGATCATTACCACCATACAGCTGGGCTTGTAGAAGTGATAAATATTCAAAGAAGCTTGTAAACCTAAATGGATGACAGCATCGGACTGAGAAAAGTACTGACATTTTCACAGCATGCTACAGTGGTAAGTACAAAATCAGAAGTGTAAACCATAACCTCCCTGTTTTTTGATACCAAAGTTATAAATAGTTTCTCAGAATAACAGTGCCAGTACACTTTTTAAAACTTAATGCAACATAGCCATGAAAAGCTAATTTAATAGCACAACACATTATGCTTTTTCCTGGAAACAATACTGCAGAATATTAAATAAAAAAGATCACATTGAATATTTCCAAGTAGTGAATGAATTGCTGTGCATTTACAAGTAACATGGTACAAAATTGTATGAATTTTTTCATGAAAGCACCTTCTGCTCTTCAGCCATATGAAACACAGAGCCAGACAGAAGGCACAGCTGCTTATCACAACCGGTCAGTGATGTTCTCTGTTTGCTGGATATGTTGTAGAAAACTAATCACAAACTAGCATCATGTGTGTATTCATTTCTTACAACCTTTTACTGCATTTCTATAAGGGCTCTTTGTATTTCCAGACTGAAGAAATGACAGATATAAGAGCAGACAGACCTATGAAATTGGATTCTACACAATGTGCTGTTATACATAGTGCAGGCTTAAAGTTATGACATCTAGACACTGTAAAGTAGTCATGAAGCCTGGAAAATGTCTTTTTGGTTTTACTCAGTGAGGTTTCATTAGACAAAACTTTAACATGGTAAGGCTGTAAGACTTCTCCCATCACAAAAAAGTGTGTGGCAAACAGGATGGTAAAGATGGAAATGCAATAAAAATGATCATAAGGTTTCATGCTTGGAAAATAGACACTAAGGTTGTAAAAGGTGCTCTGGCTATCATACAATTTATCTGTATACATAAAGCACACTTGACTAAAGAGCTTACATACTCACATAGTAATAAGACACAGATTCTGTCCTGTGATTCTGTATTTTTTTATTGTTTGACATTCTTCTTGACTTGTACAGTTTTTGTACTGATGAAGGGTGTGATACTTGATGCGTTTTTTTTTTTTTAATTATTTCTGAGTGTCTCTTGTGCTGCTCTCCATTGTATTTATTTATTCATCCATCCATCCATAATTTTATTCATTTCAATTTTATTTTACTTTCCTACTATTATCAAGCTTCCATGTTATGATAAGGCAAACATAGAACTTGCTATTACATGGATAATTAGTAGGGCATACAAAACAGTGCATGATAACTATAAGAATCAATCAGAGGATGCAATCAGAGAATAATAGACACAACTGGGGAATGGAAAGGGAGTATGCATAAGAACAATGGGAGGACATCCATATGGCTCCCAAGTATGCAACAAAGTCCAGAAGTTTGTTTTCTTTTTTTTGCTTGAAAGTGTTTGCATAAGTATTTTATACCTCAGAGTTTAAAGAATTCTTCCTCAGTTAGATATCAAATGTTGGAAATGTGATGTGACAGAGAAAGGAAAGTGAGAACATGTTTTGGGGAATATAATGAGTTGGAAGATTTAGAAAATTCCCTACAGAGTGCTTTGTCAGAAATGTTGAGGGAGCAATTACTTGTAACTAAGGAAATTAATCTTTTGATCTGAGATATATGATCCAAATTGCCCAACTATAGTAAGGCCTTACTAAATTCTTGATAGGAATTGCTTTTTCCTTAACTCATTTCCTTTATTTGTCTAACTGATTTGTGTACTCTAAGACAGTTTTCTCCCAGAGCACATCTGCCATCATTTTCTCTGATTGTTTTTTATATTGTACTAAATTGGAATGAGGGAGGCTGCATTCAGTAAATCTTGTTTTAATAGCCACATGGTCACAAGCTCACAGACGTGTACTGTCTTTCCCATGAATCTTCTGTTCTTCCTTACCCTCCCCAACTAATCACATCTTCTCATACACACTGCTACTTTTTCTCTTTCTCTCCTGCAATTGCATGACAGAGAGAAAAGTGAGAGTTGGAAGATTTAAACAAATTCCCTACAGAGTACTTTGTCAGAAATGTTGAGGGTGCAAAAACTTGTAACTAAGGAAATTACTTTTTTGACCTGGTATATAGGATCTGAATTGCCCAGATATAGTAAGGCCTTACTAAATTCCTAATAGAAATTGCTTTCTTCCTTAATTCATTTCCTTTGTTTGTCTAATTTATCTGTGTACTCTTTAACCATTTTCTCCCAGAGCACTTTTGTCATCATTTTCTCTGATTGTTCTTATATTGTACTAAATTAGAGTGAGGGAGGTTGCATTCAGCAAATCTTGTTTCAATGGTCACATGGTCACACACTCACAGAATGTACTGCCTTTCCCATGCATCCTTTGTTCTTTCTTACTCTGCCCCACTAATCCCATCTTCTCATACACTCTGCTACGTTTTCCTTTTTCAATCCTGTAATTGCATGTAGTGGGAAACTTAGGGGCTAGTTAAGTTGTGGCATAAACATAACGTTTCTTATGCACATCTTATACGGCAGTTTATATATTCATACTGTTAATTACTTTCTGAGTTAGCTCTAGTTCTGTTATATTTACCTGCATTAAAGCAGCACTTTGCAGATTGTTTCGCTTGTTTTAAAACTGCTTTTTTCTTGCCTCTGTGAGTAGGTCTCCTCCTGTCACCCTTGTTACTGCTCAGGCTGACTTCATTCCCCTACCCTACCCCCAATTCCTTCCCACCTCTCCTATTCTACATTTAAACTCTCCAAACTCCACACCAAACCAAGTTTACCAATCCCTGCATTTATCCAGCTGAGCACTTTACCAAATATGTATTTGTTCCATCTCTACCTATATCCACTTCTACTACCTTCTTTCAGTTTACACAATGTATTTATATCTCCTTCATTAAAATAACCACTTCTACCTATAACATAATATGTCCTAAAAACTACACAAAATGACCCTCACTCAGACTTCATTACTGTGTCTCCTTACCATTCTTACCCTCATACCAGCTTTCATATCACCCCACTTCATATAAATATCACACCTACCAACCCGTACTTACATAATAATCATTTACCCTACCTCTTTTACAATACACCACCCAGCCTTTACCAAACAACCTTCATAGACCTTTACTTCTACAAGTACCAGAGAACAGGCTATGTCACCAAAAGAATGCCACTAAAAGTAAAACGTCAATGCATCTGTCTTTATACTTTCCTTCATAACACATCTGCCAGGAAAATCAGTGGGGCCATTCACCCAAATCCTGGCCTTATAAAACACTCCTACTAATAAACCACTTCAAAATATGGTAGCTACTTTCACCCAAGTATCGCCCAGACTTCCTTACCCTAAATAATATTATTAGAAGCATGGGCAATAAAATCCAACATATCCATGCATGCATAATCACATATTCTTCTGATATAGTCATAGCCATTTAAACATGGTTAAAAAGATATAGCTGACGCAGAAATAACTACATCTGGATTTAGTATACTCAGACTAGACAGAGAAAATAAACAGGCAGGCAGTGCTGCAATCATCTACAAAAACTCCCTTAATATAACCCCTTTCTCTAAGGAAACACCTCAATTTCATAATTCAGAAATCCTGATATCTTTCCCCAAAATCACAACAAAAACATAATTTGCATTTCAACTATTTGTATGTCACCTGGTAAAAACATTACAACTGCAGAATTTTTTCTCCACTGGATGTCCCAACCATGAAACCCCAATACTGGGAGTCTTAAACCTAGAATGGCAGTTTATAATTGACAACACCCCATCTGTATGTAAACCTATATGGATTCACACAACTAATCACATCTGCAAACCAAATCCACAAAATAATAGGCTGTCTGTCAAACTTAGACTGGACATTAACAAACAAACTCAACAAAATAAAGATAGCAGGATGTATTTCAGACAGCCTAAGTGACCATTTGCCAACTTACACAACAGGAGGTGGCAACATTCAAGGTAGTCAAAGCATATACAACCAAGTTTGTAACTCAAACATATTTAATAAAGATACCTTTATTTAATCATTAGTACAACAAACAAGGAGAATAATAAAGTCCATTGCCCCTATATGTCACTGCATTGCATTTCAATGACATTTCCCAAAAATTCTTAACAAACTTCCCCTTGCACATAATAAAACGGTCAAATCCAACCCTCACAATGGCTAACAAAGAAAGAAAAACAATGATATTACAATGGGATAAAGTCTAGAAAGAGTGGCACAGAAATAGAACACAACATTCATATTAATTATTTGGACAGATTAGAAACCTCACAAAATAACATATCAAAAAGAATAAACAAATCTATTACTCTAATCTACAATACAAATATCAGAATAACCCAAAACTGTTTTGGTCATCCCAAAATAAAAGATTACATCCAGGCCAAACTATCACCCAGTCCCTCACAACAATGTTGATTCAGTTTCACCCCAACTCAACTCCTGCTTCATACAGGCAATACAATCTACCTTAAACCAACCTCCTTAACAGCTGACCAACTCCCATCTCAATACCTAAAAATGGTTGCAGATACCATAGCTTTTCTGGTCTCAAATTTTATAAGCAGGTCCATATCAGAAAAATTCATCCCAGCGATCTAGAAAAACATCCTACATCATACCATTACACAAAGGAAGCACACCAACAGACTTCTATAACTATTGAACTATTGCTATTCTCTGTCCGCTGTCAAAAAGCCTTAAAATGCATCCATGCATGGCTTATTCATCATCTTAACTTAAATAACCTTCTCTCAAAAATGCAGCATGGGATTAAACCGTATCACAATACAACCACCACTCTCCTACATTCCAATACATAAGACAATAAACCAGCACAGGGACAACAGCAAACTAGTAGCCATAGTTTTTGTAGACCTGTCTAAAGAATTTGTCATGGTATCCCACCATTTACTTATTTATTTTTATTTATTTTATTTGCAGTTTGTTTGCCAGGATGGTCCATTTGGCCATGAGGAGCCCATTTTCAATGGAGCCCTGGCAAGAAAAGCTCCAGCAAAAAATACAAATTACTTAAAACAAGCAAGTTATAACAATAGAAAGTACAGCAATGCAGGTAAATGGAATTAGCAAAATGCAACCACAGAAAAAACTTTAAAAAAGACAATCAAAGTTATATACAAAGTTTGTTAATTTCATCAGCTGCTTAGCAGGGTTAAGAGCAGTAGAATGGCATTTATAGATGTATTATTAGATCTTGGAGTATAGCTTAAGGTGCGGGACTTTGTATAGGATGGGAACCGGAGCATTCCCAGTGGGATGTTAGGTGGGAGTGAAGTAAAGTTTTGAAGGAAGAGAGGCTGCAGATGAGAGGTGGGAGTGAATTCCAGAGGCGAGCTAGAGAGAAGGACTGAAGATGTTTGTCTGGTGGGCAGGAAGGTTTATGCAGTTCAATTAGATTTTTGGATTTAGATCTTAGGAGTCTATCAGATTGAAGCATTTTAAGGGTAGTGGCAAGGGAGAGGCAGAGAGAGGGACAGAAGATGAGTTTGTGTGCTTGGATAAGTTGAATATAGGAGAGGTGATTTGCTAGCTCTCACCAATTCAGTTTATGAAGGGCAATACAGTGGTGTGTAGAAGATCTGTGGCCTGTTGCGAATTTTGAAATGTTATTGTAACAGTAGGAGAGTTTTGTCTTGAGGGAATATTTTAGGTTAGTATGGAGTGGGGCACCATATAGCAGGGATGGAATGAGGTATGTGGTAGAGAGTATAAGCTTAGTAGAGGGAGAGATGTAGCGATTGTGATGATAGAGCAGGCCAAGTTTATTATGAGCTTTCTGGATATTTATTTGTAGGTGGGTATCAAACTTGAGCTGGTCATCGATGAGGACTCTTAGTAATTTTACATTAGATACTATTTCGAGAGTAGTATTGTTCTAACTGGTGATAGATGAAGTGTTTTTGTCTATAGTGGTGGCTTTGGAAGGGGTAAATGTCATGAGTTTGATTTTAGAGGCATTTAGTGCTAGGTGGTTGTCTAGCATCCATTTTTCAGTGGAGGAGAAGGCATCTTCAGTTAATTTTGTTAGTATGAGGTTGGAGGTGGCAGAACAGATTATAGTTGAATCATCGGCATATTGGATGAGACTAGTATTAGGGATGGTCTGATGGAAGTCGTTTATGAAAATGTTAAATAGCAGTGGACCTAGAACTTGAACCCTGGGGTACTCCTGTGGAAGTGTTGAGGAATGGGGAGGAAGCTTTTTTCCACACTACTGCTTGTTGTCTATTTGAGAGGTAGCTGGTGAACCAGTCGATAGAGGAGGGGGAAAATTTTAGTTTAGAGAGTTTGGTAAGGAGAAGGTTGTGGGAGATGGTATTGAAGGCCTTTGAAAGGTCTAGTAGGAGGGTGTATACAATGTGGCCAGAGTCATGGGCCTTGTTAATGGTTTCTAGGAAGGAGAGGAGAGCAGTGGTAGTGCTTTGGCCAGGTCTGAATCCGTGTTCTGTGGGAGTTAGAAGGTGGTCGTTTGTGAGATAGGGTAAAAGTTGAAGGTGGATACATTTTTCGAGAAGTTTAGAAATGGGGGATAGAATGGCAATAGGTCAAAAGTTTGGGATGTTATTGCTGTTACCCCCTTTATGGAGTGGAATAATAAAGTCTTTTTCCAGAGATGGGATACATAGCCTACTGTGATTTATCGGTTTATTAGAATGCAGTTGGGGAGGGCTATGGCTTCTGCAGCTGTCTTTAAGAAGTAGGAGGGGATTTAATCAGGGGCATTAGAAGCTGGTTTCAGGTTTTGAAGAAGTTTTTTTATAGTAGATATAGGGATGGAATTTATGGGGAAGGGAAGAGGTTGAGAGGTGGAGGTACTAGGGTAGGAGGGGGTAGGTGAAGGTAGGGGTGTGGAAGTAGGATTGTTAGTGAAGGTAGTTGTTAGTTTGGCTATGGAGTCAATGAAGAAAGAATTAAACTGGGTAGCTAGGTCTATGTTTGCAGCATTTGGAGCAGGGGTAAGGTTTTCTATTTTACCTGGATTAAGGAGAGAGGAGATTCCATCCCAGAATTTTTTGGGGTTTGTATTGTGATTGGTCTGGAGTGTGGAAAAATAGGATTTCCAGTCTAAAATAATAAGTTTTTTTACTTTGTTTCAAAGTATTTTGTACTCATTGAGGGTGGTTATAGTCTTGTTTTTGTGGCAGCATGTCCAAGCTTTATCTTAGAGTTGCATGATGCTTAAGGTGTATTTGGTTAGCCAAGGGACAGATTTACTTTTAATACATTTTGTTTTCAGGGAGGCCAAGGAGTCTAACAAGTTTAAAAAAGTTGAATTGAAGTAGGTAATGGCATTATCTAAGGGTAAAGTTTTTAGTGGGTTCCAGTTTATTTATTTGAGCAAGTTTATGAATATATTGGGATTAAATTTTTTTAGGGACCGAGTGGAGGTATAGGTGTGGGATAGTTGTAAGGAAGGGGAAAGATGGTGGGAAAAGGTGGGAAAGTGATCACTGAGTGGGTCAGGAAGGGTACCACTATCAGAGATGTTGTGAGGATGACAGACTAGAATCCAATCAAGGGTACCTCCAGACGAGAAGTCCTTGGAAGGTCTGATTGTGGCATTGATAAGTTGGGAGACATTGTAGAGATTTATATTTAGAAGGTTTGTGGGAGAATGAATAGTGGCCAGTTAATATTTACATCACCCAAGATTATAGTCTCATTTGTTACATTGGTGGAAAACCAAGAGAGAATGTCTTCAAGGATTGGGACATTGTCTCCAGGAGGAATGTAAAGGGTAACTATGCAGATGAGCTTATGTTTGTTTATCTGAAGTAGGGCTGGAATTAGTTCAGCATTAGCAAACTGGGGAATCTGTTTGGTGAAGGGAGTAAGTAACAGGGAAGATGAGTAGAGGAGAGTGACTCCCCCACCATTCTTATGAGTTCTATCTTTTCTAATTATGCAACAGTTGGGTGGTATTAGTTCAGAGTCTTTTATATGGGGTTTCAGCCAGGTTTCGGAAATGGACAGGATATCTGGCTGATTGTGGAGAAACCAGGAATGGAGGTTAGAGATCTTATTACATATGCTCTGAACATTTAGAGCTGTGCAATGGAAGGATTTAATAGCAGGGTGGGGGAGGTTGAGACTTGATGGAGAGAGGGGCCAGGGTTTGGGTGGATATCGCTGGAGAGAAGGATGGTGATAAATCAGCAAATATGGGAAAAGAGGTGTTTAGATAGCTTAGTATCAGGTTTCTTGGTTACTAGTTTTGTAGGAGTAGTACTAATAAGGATGAAAGTTGTAGTTTTGGGAATAGGTTTGAGTTTATAGGGGAAGAGTAAACTGGTGTTGAGGAAGTAGAGACAGGAGGATATGGAGGTTGGAGAGTGTGCGGGTTTTGTGTAGAGTGGATTAGTTGTATGAAAAGGAGGAGAGTGGTTAGTATTAAGAGGTCTGGTGAGATAGCTTAGATAACATAGGGTGAGAAGAAATAGTAGTTGAGTTAAAAATAAGGAAGATTTAGTAGATATGGTGTTTATTCTGGTTGCTAGTAGGGTGTGAGTTTAGATATTATTAGGTGCTGGGATGGGCTGCAGTAAGTGAGCTTGGATTTATTGAATGGAGAGGGGTGGGATTAATTTGTAAGGGTGAGGTGGGCTAAGTTGATTGGGGGTTAGAGGGGGGTGGGGGTGGTCTATCTATAAGAGTAGAAGTTCTAAGGGTGGGTTGAATTTGGGGGCAGGGTAGGGAAACGGAGTGAGCATGCAGGGCAAACGGAGCAGATAGAGCCAAGGAGGAGGGAGAAGGTAAGTCAACAAAGAACAGTCAGTGGACTGAAAGGCAAGCTCAGAGGTAAGAAGGCACAGGGATGAGTCACTATTTTAATATTGTTTGATGGTGGGAGAAGCAGAGAGGTACACAGGGTTTTAGGGCTGAAACAGGGCAAAGATAGTGGTTATAGAAATATTAGCATAGGGCAATAATAGGATATTATAGAAGTGTTAAAGTACTAATTGAACATAAAAGGGAATGGTTGACAGTGGATAGATGCTGCCACCTAGTGGTCAATCAGTCAAACTGTAGGAAGGGCTACGAGCACTTAAAAGAGTGTGGAGGAACTTAGAGAGGAGGGGATGAGTAAGGTCTGCAGTAGACTGCTAGCAAGCATACGTAGGGTTAAAATACAATAGTAACAGGTAAAGATGCAATTCACACTAGGAAACATACACTTTATAGGCAGTTCTTGGAGAAAGGCAGGAGTAGTTTGAGAACACTGCAGAATTCCTGTTTAGGAAGCCTTTTTTACAGGCAGGAAGCCAGAGCACTTCATAGAATGATGGGAAACACCTGGGTAATTTACACGCGATAGGCAACTGTAAGAAAAGGGATAGGTACCAATTATTAACAAGGTAACAATTTGTCAGTATCTACAACAGGGAAAGAGCTGTAAAAGTTAGATGGTTCAGATTCAAACAAAAACAAAAAAATGGTGGCGTAGTCTAGATATTGGTGTGAGATGAGGGTATGCATGAACACTAGGATCAAAGGAAACTAAGAGGGGTTAGGAATGCTAGGAGAGTCTTGTAGCCTGGTTTATAGAAGTAGAGCAGTGCAGTATAAAGACAGATATATCATGGGAAAGATAACACAATTTATCATGTAAAGTTAGCCACAATACAGTAAATGCAGGATTCAGAACAAGCAGAGAAATAGCAGTAAAAAATTATAATGTAGTAAAAAAATGCTAGCAAGTCTGCAAGTTAAAATTAATGCATTACTTGGGACTGTCAAGCAGTTGAGTAATTTAAAATGTATCACCAACTATAGTTTAAACATTTAAGAAACACTTAGCATATGTCATCAGTAAGGTTTAAACATGGGGCAGCATTTTCAGTTAAGAGAACAGGCACAGTTAAACAGATACAATATCACAGCAGTTTACATGGTGGGAGAGTTACGGACTGGGAAGCAGTTAAGCTTCATATTAATCGCAACGCTCAACAGCAAGTGCTTTAACAGCATATTGAAGGTTTAACATACAGTAAAAACCTGCTGTATCAATAGAGAAGGTTGAGCACAGACTGGGCAGTAGTTAGGGTACTAAAAGCGCTATCACTCAAGAGCGAGCGCTTAACAGACTTTAAAATCTTTAACAAGAAAGTATTTTGCATACAATAACCCAGCTGTATCAACAGGATGGACTGGGCACAGACTGGACAGTGATTAAATATCTTAGCATGCAGTCACTCAAGAGCGAGTGCTTTAACAGGGTTTAAAATCTTTAACGTAGTAAGTGTGTCAATAGTTATCCTGCAAATTAATTAAACATACAGTAATGGCCCCAGGTAATACAGTTGTCCCAATACAAGGCAAATTCAGCTAAGAAAAAAAAATGCAGTTTGCAATAGTACATTTTGCATTAGGTTTGTTAAAGAAGAACAGCAGATACCAGGCTTTAATTACAATAGTCAAGCAAACCAACACCTATCATATTAGTTAACTACATTGAGCATACAACAGATGAAACACAGAATACTTAATGAGCTATCTTCTGTCAGTCTCTTCCAGTCCTGCCTTTCATGGCTCCTTAGTCACTTACAGGGAGACAACAGGTAGTTAAATAGTTACAGGGTTGTCACCCATCCTATTTTAACATCTTTGTATATGAGCTGCATACTGCCACACATCTTGCTAGCATTGGACAATATGCAGATCATTCAACATTAATATGTACAGCCCCAACATCATCCAAAACTCCAGGAAATAACTCAAGCTTCTTTATCTTCTGTTGAAACACAGTTAAAAATTCAAACTTGCTCCTTAACCCCAAAAAACTAAACTTATGTTTTTACACTTAAACATTATCAAAACCAGAAACAATCATGCATGATTGTATCATCAAACTATACCAAAATTGAAAAAGTAACCAATAGCAAACTACTAAGTATAGTAATAGATTAAAGACTCAAAGCTGAAAATCACCAAAAACTGGGATCCCGTTAAAGGCCCAGACAATACCTGGCTGTCACAGCATTAAAACAAAAATCTAGTTTCAACCTATTGACTTCCAACTCTCCTACACACCTCTCCCATTTTAAAAAAATGTAAATCCAGATTGTTAAATTTGCTACCAGTGTCCAATTTGGAACCCAGCTCTGCCATTCCTTAAAACAGATTAACTAGCTCAAACTAAATAACTACCTCTAATACTCACAACTAGTTAAGACACTCAAAGTAATTTGCTACCCTGAAAATGCCCAGTAGTATAAGAGTCTATTGCCTTACTTCTCCATGACAGATCTCTGCTGAGGTTAAAAATCCCATTAATCATAAGTAAGTCTAATAACTCAACAGGGGACCTTCTATACGTGTCATGTCTCCAACACTGGATTGCCATCCCTCCACATATAAAAATGACGGGAAACCTCCCCATCTTCAAAATACAGCTGAAACAGCACCTTGTTCAATCATGGTCATATTCTTACTTTTTACCAGCTTGAGTTTCTAATCTCAAATTCATCTTTTCTCATTACTTATCTTTCATCTTCCCTCCTTAGCTGCATTAACATACTCTCCTCTACTTTCCTCTACCATATGTTTTTTTTTTCTCTGTCATCTAGCCTTTCTGCTTTCTGAGGCTAAATCTATTGCACAGTCTATAATCTTGCCTTATCTTCTGATGCACAAAACTTGTATATCTGCTACCATAGCCTACATTTTACTACATCTTCCATTCCTCCTGATAATAACTCTTAATTTCACAAGACATAGTAACTCAAGGTATATGACTCACTGCTAGGGGTTTGTGTCTTAATAAAATACAGGTAGACTATCTAATTTACAGTGATATAAAATGTTAGACTATTTTTGTTGCAAAAACACCTCAGTTTATCAATGAAAACAGTATTGTCTGCATTTCTATTATGCAACGACTGTAACTCTGAAACATGAAAAGTATAATATAAATGTAATTATGTATGTGCTTCTAATGGAGCTTTTCTCCATGGATCTCTGCTGAAAATGGGCGTTTTCCAGTCAGACTATCCTGGTCAGCAAAGACAAATAAATAAATTTCATGCTATTGGCTGCCAAAGAACTCAGTCACTTGAAAATGGAAAACAAAATCTAAACCAGCTGTAACTGAAGTTCTGAGTATTGTAAAAGAGATAAAAGAACAGTAGGTTGGCTCTTCAAAAAAAAAAAGCAAGGAGCAAACTGCATAGAAATAAATGCAATTCATGTGAACAATACATGCAGAAAAATGTTTACAAGGAGGCATGAGGTAGAAGGGAAGGCAGGCCTTGAGCAATTTATGTAATGGTTAAGTGAATGATTATTGTGAAAAGGTAAACGTATAATGGATGAAAATAAAAACAATTTACTATGGCATGTTTTATTTTCTGTTATGGTATATGAAGCTGTGTCATTGTCAACAATGTAAAAATTTAATAAATGTGTCTGGAAAAGGGAATTATGTTGGCTGAAAATGGAAAATGCTGTCTGCATATACTGCTACTAATATGACTTTACATACAAAGAAACAGCTAATATCTATGATAAATCTTTTAAATTAAAATGTGTAAACATTTTTCTCTATGAAAACATAGAAACTATGGTCCTGACAACACAAAATAATGGCATGGAGCTCCCAGTCTGTCCATTATTTAGTTGATGAGGTGCAGTTCCTACATATCTAACAGTATATATGTTAACCTGTGAGTCTTTGAAGGACAGTGTTATGGGATCTACAACACATGCTATCCCTAGGAGTCATAGAACCAGTACCTATTAACTAGAGAGAGAAGACTTTCTTGTTCTAGATCTTTACTTTCTTAGCCTGTCTGTGAATGTGTCAGAACTGAAAGTGATTATCATCACATTTGCATTGCCACAACATTGGACAATTTCTCTGATTCTTTGTGTTTGGGTTACATTATCAATTAACCCTTTGGGTCATCTACAGCTCCAAGGGTGTTTACAAAGTGTCTAGCTCAAGAAATAGCTCATTGCAGACTGCAGAGCATTCCCATATTGCCTTATTTAGATGACTTACTCATCTTTTTCAGAGTCTATTGTCATAATATGGGTTTCTATGTTCCTTACCAGTCTGGGGCTCCACACAATTCCTCCTTGACTCCATCAAACAGAATTATGTTTTAGGCTGCCCTGTATATACCGCTCTGCTAAGGGCTTTACTAACTCAGTAAAAAGTGGATTCACATCTTTTAACTTTCCTGATCTTCTCCAATCAGTCTCAGACTTCAGCTAGAGAATATCTCAGAAGACTAGGGATCATGGTTTCTATGATTCTCAAGATTCCTCTTACCAGATTATACATGAGAAAAATTCAGTTGTTGTTTCTTTCGGCTTTTCCCAGTTAGGGGTCGCCACAGCGGAACTCCAGTCCGCTAATGATTGGCAGTAGATTTTTATGTGCTTGCTTGCCGGGCCTAACGCACAACCTTCAACGAAGGAATGCCCATTCACACATGTCGACACACAGAAGACGCTCTGAGAATCGAACGGGCAACGTCTAACTGTGAGGCGACAACGCTACCGCAGCACCACCACCGCAGTGATTTCTGAAAAAAACATGTGGACCCAGTTGTCTCATCTTCTTGACTTTCAGATTCCAAATTTGAGATTTATCAAGAAGGGACTACATTAGTGGAGACTACAAATTGTTTAGAATATGGGTTCTCCCTTTTTGTCCTCCTATCCCAATGCAATCTGTAAGGTCACTATTGAAACTTTGGCAGTCGAAATGAAGAGTGCTGACATGAAATAAAAAGACAAAAAATCCCAGAGAAGAGTGAATCTCAAACATCACTCTTCTCCTTTCACCTTCTTTTTTTGCTAGGGGCAAGCCTCCCAGTACTCCTGATGTGAGGGAGGGGGCAACCCCCCACCTCTAAACTTATATAAGCCAACTCTGAGATATCCATACCTTGGAGAAAAGTAACTAAGAGGGAGTTACTAGAGCTGGGCTAAAAAAAAACAAGTCTAATCACAGAACAGGTAGATCATACCAAGTAAACAATAAAAATGAGTCAGTTTCTTTTACATATTGTAGTCCTTTATTTAGGAATTATTGTTTGAAAAGGCAGATGAGTGCTCATCTGTTCTACAAAGACTTAATGTATGTAAGTCCGCTTTTTCAGCCATTCAGTATCCATTTTTTAGGACTTGCACTAGTGGGTCCCAATATTTCAAATGGTTACCCAATCTGTAGCTACAGACACCTCAGATTTTGCTTAGGGGAGCAGTTTTTATGGAGATAACAGTGCAAGGCCTGTGGAACAGTTTAGACAGAGCAAAGTGCATAAATGTCAAATAGATATTAGCTGTTATCCTTGCTATAAATCTCTTTATTATCTGCGGTCCACAGGACCTTTACAGGTAATTACAGACAACACCAAATTGATGTGGTACTTAATCAACAGGGGGCACCAAGTCTTACCCTCTGCATAGGTTGGCTATAATGGCTTGCAAGGTTGCTCTACAGACCTTTTTGACATTGTAAGGATCTTATATTTTATGAGAGCAAAATTTAGTGGTAGAAAAGCTGAGCACGACCAGGACAGATCCTCTCAAATAGAAATTAATTGAGGGGGGGGACTTCCAGGAATTAATTTAGTTGTGGGGAGTACCTCAAATAGATCTGTTCACCCACTTTCAAAACAGATAAGTAAATACATTTTGCACCAAGATTCATTGCAGACAGGCAATAAAAACAGACACATTTCCATGGTAGGGAGTGTTCCTTTATGCATTCTACCCTTTCCACTGTCATTCTAAAGTTTCAGAACTCTCCAAAGATTATTGTGGTGACTCCTTTCTGGCCTAGGTAACCGTGATTTACCCTTCTTATGGAATTGGCCAGGGTAATTATCACAAACTTCCTCACAGATTGGATCTATTCACACAAGAAAAGTAGAGTTTGTTACACCCCAGTTTCAAACAGCTTCAACTGACTGCCTTGACGATTCAGTGTTGAGACTTTTTAGGCACCTTTTTATGAGGACACACAGCAAGTACTAATGGAGGCATTAATTCCTGCTACTAATAAATCTTGTGGTACTATCTTGAAAAGAGGTTCTAACTAGTGCCACACTTATACTCAGGGCCCAAGCTTTGATTTTGTACCCCAGGTTCTTTTACACCGGTGAGAGTGACTGTCCTCTGGCTTCTCTTTTATTCCTTTATAAGGGGGTATTTGTCAGCCAGTTCAGCATGTCTGTCCATTGTTCTTTCTCTTTCTTTACAGACTTTGCTCAAGCTGTGTACAAAGAGGTTTCTTACATTTAAATACACCTAATGTATAGGTGGCGCTTTCACAGGGTCTTTATTTTATGCTGCAAAAAATTTATTCTGTCTACATCTGAAACAGCTCTTCTGGCTGCTCTGGGTTTATTTTCCAGTAATCCAGTTTGCTTATTGACTCAAGAGAATATCAGAGTTGCAAACATTCATGGTGTACAAACCCTATTTCAGCTTTTATAGTTATATGGCCAGTTTCATATTACCACCCCCCATTCTGCCTGTTTTACTTCAGAGTTTATGGGCAATCAAGCCATCTATGTCCTTATATTCCTTTCAGAATTGTAACCAGGAAGAAAAGATTTATATATACTCTGGACACGCCTGTGCAACTGCAGACATAAATAATTCCTTTAGGAAAGCTGTACAGCTGTGAACTTCCTTAGCTAGGACTATGAAGGGAGCAACATGTGTCATTTCAGACAATTCCAGACAGTCGTTCCATATATGTATTTTTCATATTGTTATTCCCATCATGGTAAAACAATTCCAGGCAGGATCAAGACATTATACCGGAGTCTTGTTTTATTTAATGACATATTGGAAAGGGGTGGATTCTAAAAGCAGTCTATTGACAGCTACTTAGTCCTCTGTATATTCTTTTACAAAGCATTATAAACTAAATTCCTTCTGCAGATACTGGTCAAGCTTGCTATGACCATTCTTCAGATGGTCCTGAATCCCTATCCTTCCTCCTCCCTGATCGGGATAGGCTTCGGTAATCGATCCTTGTAACAAGGGCTACTACAGCAGCGAGAATAATGAAAACAGTAGAGTTGTATAAAGGGCGTTTACCGTAACAGCAGATGTTCGAATTCATCACTGTTGGAGTAGCCATGCCCATGTGTATAAATGTGTATAAATTTAAGTGTGTTTCAGCATGCTTAAAGCGTTTGCAAAATATTTGAAAGACATCAAGAAATATTTCTGAAATATGTATATGATACATGCTATGTATTTCAACATCAGCTGAAAAATGCATTTTAATTCACAAGTGTCTCAGTGGTAAGTATTGTGTTTTTAGGGCGTTATGTTTGTGTATAAACATAGTACCTTATTCAAAGTATTTTTATGTGTATTTTAACAGTTAGCATTTTTATAAATAATTTTTCAATGCTAAGGATTTAAATATCCACGTCTTTTTGACATGTTAAACTAGCAGGATATAATGTCAGTGCTTGCTTTCTCATTTAAATGCATTTTGAACTGCACCAATATGACTCTGATGATGCTTGACTGTTAGCAGGCGAAAGCACACAGTCTGAGGTACTTTGTGCATGTTTATTTTTTATGTGTCATTAAAGGATCATTCTGTCTAGCCACGTGTTGGTTTGGATTTCTTATTTTATTTCTTCCTTCCTTAAAGCACCCATTTAGCCTTTTCACTGTTAAAATCTCTGCCTCCATTAAATATTATTTTTTCATGTGTTTACAGATAAACTGAAGTCTACCCCACTGTGGTCATTGTGTTTCTGTCCTTATTTCCCATTCCATTATAGTCATGGAATCGTGAGCCATACTATGACAATATCACTGTCACAAAAAATGTTTAAAATAGGTTGCCAAGCCTGAGTTATCACACCCTGCAGCCACATATTTGGCTAACCGTATTAACATTAGTGGTACACCATGCTGATTGAAGACTGTCCAAAATAAGTGATAACACTAACATAAGTAACTTAAGTTTGAGATAAATATGTCAGTGTATTTGATGGTACCACTGTAGTGCATCAATTAATTAATTATAGTTAGTCTACTGAGCTGACCCTTTATTAGCCATGACACAGACTCAAACAGCAATCCAGGGTGCTTAAATATACAAATTCAGTATAATAGCATATACATAAAAATCAAATTCTACAAAATTATTATATATGGGGGTAAAATACACACTCACACACATACACACACACACACACACACACACACACACACACACACACACACACACACACATATAGATATAGATAAAGATAGATAGCTATATAGATAGACATATAATAGTGAGATATAAATGTGGGGAAACCAGCATGGCTCCATGAACCATTTTAAGATTCAGCTTTGGAGCACAGCCTGGTTAAACGCCTTGCTCAGGGTCACAAAGTCAGTGAAGGTTAAAATAAATCAAACCCTGGACCAGTGGACCACAGGAAACATCTTGTTAACAGCTCCTTAATCCTGTGTGCCAAATACCAGACAAATCTTTCGAGGTAATCTGTATCTTGACCTCAGTTGGTGGTTTATTCCAGATGGCGGGTCCTTGTCTGGAGAAGCATTTTCTAGAATCACTCTTTTTAAATAAGACAAGGTCCGAGCAGTGTTTTCCTGTTGGCTACTTCTCAGAGACTAGACTCGTTCTCGAACAGGAAGCTTTACTTTTAGAGGTGGATAGTACCCTGTATTTATTATTTTAAACAGTAATGTGCTTATAATGAGGGCAGCACTGTTCAATACAGGGAGCCATCACTGTCCTGTTAATAAGGTACAATACAGTTTAAGAGCATCTAGTAATAGCACAAATCTGCAAATTTTGTTTTCAGCAGTCTGAATCCTTTGTGTCTTGCAAAATGTAGACAATATTCTAACTTGTGAGAAAGTACATGTTTAGCTAGAGCTGTCTGAGTGGATGGCCTAAGAATATGTGAAATCCTGTAGCATAACGTAATTTGAGATAGGATATGCTTGTTATATTATCAGTATGAAATGGGAATGTTAAGGATTGGAAAAGAATAAGAGCTAAATATTTGCATTGTAATATATTAGGGCTAATATTATTCCAGGTGTTCTTTATTAAAATACCTGGCAGGTTAGATCACTTCTCACTCAGAAAACCATAACATTTTTTTTATGTACTGATAGAAGTTTATTTGCAGAAGACCACTGGCATGAGTAAGGTATCATCTCCATACATTATGACCTCCGGTAATAGGTCATAAATGAGGCCATTCATAAAGAATGAGAAGAGCAGAGGGTATAAGACTGACCCCTGGTATTGAGGGTTCCCATATCAGAAAACTGACTTTTTGCATGAACATGGACTTGGAAGGTTCTAACTTCCAGGTAGCTTTGAAACCATTTAATTGTGTTGTTTCTGAAATTACATTTTCTGAGTATATTGTGATTAACATTATCAAATGTTCTAGTTATGCCTGGACATAATCCAAAAGTAATAAGTTCCCCCATTGGTATTATTGTAAACAGTATTGGTTGCAGTATGTAGTGCTGTTGTAAAGCTGAAGGCATTGCAGAAATGATGTCAACAGTCTGCAAATAGCCCATAGCTGTTACTATGATTATTTATCCATTTATACAACAGACTGGTGAACATATTTAAAATATGGCCGACACTGGACATGGATCTATTGTCAAACATGAGTAATGACGGGACGCCTGAAGGCTGATGGTACAATTGGGTGTGAGTGAGCGATTGTATATGTATGTGAAGGGCTTAGCATTTTTTCAGCTGCTCTTCAGTGAAATAATAGATGCAGTTCACCAAACATGGAGAGATGAGGAATTTAGTTTTTTTTTTTTTTTTTTTTTTTGGTGTGTGTGTGTGTGTGTGTGTGTGTGTGTGTGTGTGTGTGCGAGGTTTTGGCTTCTTTAGTACAAATTTCAGTAAAGTGGAAGACAGTAGTTTATTCTGCTACAGGGTATAGCTATGAAGAAGCGTTACCATCTGGTCCAACAGGTGCAGTAGACACAGAAGGAAATTTGTCTATTAGGATCTGAATTGTTGAAGTTAGAACTTAAAATGTTCTGTAAAGCTGATGTTATCATCACCAGCCATCATAATGGGTCTATATTAAAATCTCAAAGTCTGACAATATCGAATACGATATTGTCGACACGAGAATACTGAAAGTGCACTACATCGAACGTTTAAACATTAAATCACTATAGGGGAGATTTACATTTACTTCAATGTAGTGCGTTCTCGGAGTTGGTATATTTAAGTAGGGGGGTGTGGCGGGTGCAGGGGGGCTTGCCCCTGCCAACACACTATTTAGTTTTTTTTTTTTTTCATTTAGTATTTTTTTTTGGTTTCGATGGTTTAAGACTTTAATCATTAAAGTTCGATCGTTAGTGATTCGAAGTTTTAAACCTTCGAGATTATAATATAGACCCCATCATAACTGCAGTGAGACAGGAACATGTAATGCATTCTGTTAATTACGTTATTTCTTTCCAGAAGAATTCAGGATTACTAGAGGTGGTAATCTATTTCTGTCTTAAACAGGGGGATTTTGCAGAATTAGTTGTTATTCTAGTTGCTTTTCTAAAGGTAATTTAAGCCTAGTGAAGCTGGTTATTCAGTGGATTTTTTTCAAGTTTTCTAGGTATTATGCCTTTTCAGTGGGACAGAAATAAAGACTCAGGTAAGTGCAGAGGTGGGTGCTTTGCATCTATGTGAATAACAACTGTTGTACCAATGCAAAGATGATAGACAGTTGCTGCTCTCCTGATCTGGAGTAAATGACAATCAAATGCAGGCCCTTTCATTTATCTCAGAAGTTCACTGTTGTTATAGTCACAGTTGTTTACATCCCACCAAATGCTAATGCTTGCACAGCTCTAGGTCACCTGTTTAACATCATTAACTTGCAACAAAACATCCCTCCTGAAGCTGTTCATATCATAGCTGGTGATTTCAATCAGACAGACTTAAAGTCAGTTCTCCCTAAATTTCATCAACACATCAAATGTGCAACCAGGGAGGAAAACACACTGGATAAGGCATACTCAGATATCAAGAATGGCTACATGGTAAATAACTGTCTCATCTGGGCCAGTCATACCATTTGTGCATAGTCCCACCTACAGTATACACTCCTGTTAGGGAAAAAAGACCAGATTACTACAAAGATGGTTAAAACATGGCCGGCAGCAGCACTCTTGTAGCTACAAGATTGCTTTGAAAGAACTAAGTGAGACATTTTCGAGGATCAGGATCTGGAAGAGCTAGAGTACATATCAATGGTACTCTTCTACATAAAAACCTGTGTTGACAAATTCACTATCAGCAAGTACATTCATGTGTAACCTAATCAGAAGCCTTGAATGATGAAGGAGGTCAGATCAAAAGCACAATAATACAGCCTTCAGGTCTGGCAACAGAGTACTTTACAGCTTGGTTAGAGCAAACTTAAAGAAAGCCATCAGGAGGCTAAAGCAGCCTATAAAAAGGAAGATAGAGGACATCTTCACTGGCAAGGGCCCATGATGACTATGGCAAGGTATTCGGCACATCACCAATCATAAAACCAGTAACCGTATGGCTGTTGATGGAGATGCCTCTATGGCAGAGGAACTTAATTATTTCTTCACCCATTTTGAGGTGAAAACAGCTGAGACAGTCTCACCTAGGCACCAGCAGATAGGCCACAGCAGTCTCATATCACCTATACTGGCCTCCTACAACCATGCTTTCACAGTACAAGAGCATGATGTAAGACGTGTGCTCAAAGTGATTAATCCAAGAAAGGCTGCTGGCCCTGATGGAATGATGAAATGGGTGCTGAAAGTATGTGCAAATGAGATCTGTGAGGTCTTCGCAAAGATCTTCAACCTGTCTCTGTCTAAGCTTACTATTCCACCTTGTCTGATTACTATTCCACCTTGTCTGATTACTATTCCACCTTGTCTGATTACTATTCCACCTTGTCTGATTAGTATTCCACCTTGTCTGATTACTATTCCACCTTGCCTGATTACTATTCCACCTTGTCCGATTACTATTCCACCTTGTCTGATTACCATTCCACCTTGTCTGATTACTATTCCACCTTGTCTGAAGTCAACTAAGATCACTCCACTGCCAAAGAAACCTGTCATCAGTAGTATCAACGACTACCGTCCAGTGGCACTTACTCCAATCATCATGAAGTGTTTTGAACAACTGGCTCTGCAACACATCAAAGACAGTCTCCAAGTTATCTCAGATACACACCAGTATACTTACAGAGCAAATACGTCTACAGAAGATGCCATCTCCGCTGCCTCACACACTACACTTTATCATCTTGGTCAACAGTGGATCTATGTGACGATGTTCTTTGTAGACTTTAGTTCAGCTTTTAACACAGTTACCCAAGATAGACTGGTTACTAAACTTTCAGAACCTAGCTGCCATTGGATTAAAGACTTTTTGACTAACCTTCCTCATGCATACCTCTCCTTCACTCTCGGGCTAAACACTAGTGTCCCTCAAGGCTGTGTGCTGAGTTCCCTTCTGTAAACTTTTTCCACCCATGATTGTGTCCTCCCTCATTCTACTGATACCATCATTAAGGTTTGCAGATGACACCACAGTGGTTGGACTTATTTCAGATGGAGACTAGACAGCATATAGAGATAAAGTTCAAAGACTAGCTGCATGGTGTAATGAGAACAACCTTGCCCTGAACTCTACCAGAACAAAAGAACTCATAATAGATTTCCAGAGGCACAACGCAGATCACAACCCAATATACATCGATGGAGACTGTGGGGAAAGGGTTCCTGCCTTCAAGTTTCAAGGTGTACCTGTGGCAGAAGATCTCTTTTGGTCCATAAACACCACAGAGGCAGTCGAGAAGGCACAGCAGAGACTCCATTTACTAAGGATCCTCAGGAAAAGCAACCTGCAGGAGAAGTTACTGGTGTCCTTTTACCACTTGGTATGCCAACAGCTCAGTGGCAGACAGGGAGGCCCTTCAAAGGGTCATTAAGTCTGCCCAGAAAATCATTGGCTGCTCACTGCCCTCTTTGGAGGAACTCTTGAGCTGTCACTGTCTCAGCTGGGCAACCAACATCTTGAAATACCCTTCTCACCCTGGACATCACCTGTTTGAGTTGCTGCCTTCTGGCTGATGGTTTAGGTCCATCCCATCTCGGACAAACAGACTTAGGAACAGTTTCTATCTCAGGGACATACGGGAATTGAAAAATGCTAAATACTCACACTGAGTACAGATGATAGCCATTTACATTTACATTCCTGTCCACCATGTGCAATTATACCCAAGTTCAATAACTTAGTTGTTTACTGCATTGCATTGCATTACATTGTACTGTTTGGTACTGTACTGCATTGTTCATTATATGTGAATGCACCTTAAGAGGATTGCTACAAATGTTGTTGTACTTGTGCAATGGCAATAAAGGAATCTTATCTTGTCTTATTTTATTCTTATCTTCTCTTTCATCATATTTTTATTTTTTCTCGGCCATCTAAGAGCACAACTGAGTGCTGAGCTTTCTGCAAGTACTGTGAAAGAGTGACTCCTCTATTATATGTGCAGAGTATAGTCACTTTTCATAGGAATGAGTATCCTTGATATTTATTATTTCAATAATATAGAGTTACTGAGATGTGTAAGCATTCAATGAACATTTTACTAATTCTTGAATACAGAGTGTTATATTGTAAGTGAGACGTAATATTACAGGTCAGTGCAATAATATATGAAAATCATCATTACGATCAGCAAAATCAAAAACATTTTATATTCCAGTTTTTAGCAAAGTGCTAACTCTGTCACCAGTGATCCATGTTATTTTCTGTACTATTTTCTTGCAGTACAGCCAGCTGCCAACATTCAGATGTCTCACTGTAGTAGCCTTTTATTTAAATGCTTGAACAACCAGCAAATGTTGTAGAATATCTTCTTGAAATTACTGAAAAGAGGCATCTCCCTGGATACTACTGTCTTCATTCTTAATTGTGGTTTTGATTATTGATTTCCTTTTCTATCATCCTGTATATGATTTACACTAAAATAAATAAAATGGATTGTTCTTCTTTGAGGTTTCACAGTGACTGATGCCACTAAATATCAACAATTTGAAGAAGCAAAGCATCATGGGTATTGACAGCATAAAAGCAAGAGGTCATGCTACTGTCAGGAAGTGATCTACTAATCAATGTTGTCAGAACTTGGAACATTATTAGAATCTTCTTTTCAGTTTGTTATTTCACTTTTCAAAGTATGCTGTCTAGTGTAAGTAGGCTTGAGTTAGAGTCTTTGCTGTTCAGGAAAGTCATTAGTTTTACAGCTTGAAATTCATTATGGCGACTATTGATTAAAGGAATTGTTTTCTGATGAATTCAGTATGACCTGTACTACAAGGTACTAATCAATCAACAAAGGTGGATTAGCATAATTTATTAATTTAACCTGTTATTTATTTATGTAATGTATGATTGCTTATATCGTAAGTGATGTCTTAATAAAGATGTTTCTTGTTTAAAAAAGGGCAGGAATTGAATAATTTACATAATGTTGCTTAGGTTATATGATATATAGCAACATATATGAAGCATAATGTTTGTTAATTTTAACTTCTTAATACAGTTTGATTACTTTATGTAAATGTAAATGTAAATGTGCCTATGTCACAAGTGATAATTCTATAAAGGGATTAAAAAAAGAGTACATAAGAATGCCCCATAGTCATTATACTGGACTGAAATGTAAGACATATGTTCTGTTTGCATGCTTACAATTCACTAGAGAAAGGACATTCTTGGAAATGAATTCCCTTTTGTGAGCAGGATAAAACAGACCCAACATTTTAGAAACTATTTTTATTCTTTTCTGCTGTTTTACAGTGCAAGCAATGAATATCCCTCCTTCAGCTCACAACAGGGACACTCCTTGCAATTTTATTAGAGACTAGTATGTCAGCTTTATCTGTACTTATGTGGTACGTGATATGCTTTGGCATATACCTTTCAATGCACTGCATGCCCAAGGCTTTTCCTTACTGCTGGGAATACACTAAGAGCACATCCACTGATTGTTTTCCAATGGGATTACACAAAAGGAAATGTTGTCTAAAGAAAGTGATTTAATATGAAATGTTAATGTTTGTTCTGCCACTGTAGGACAAGGACAAATTTTAATGCATGTATTCAAGCAGTGAATTCTTATGTGCCCCTTGGGAATGTGATCATATGATCATAATGCCATCATGAAATGGATCAGCCAATGATTTCACTTATAATGGCAGTACTATGATCTGCTCCAGTTTAAAACATTATCCAAGATACTGTTTAGCCAATATTGTAAAGCATGTATTTTGTGATTTCTTACATTTATTTATGCTTATAGTCACTCAAAGCATATCATTATGTTTTCTTCCATACTTATATAATTAACTTTGTCTAGAGGCTATCTGGCTTTCCCTCACCTTTGCATTCTCCTTCCTGCATTTTTTTACTTATTTACGTCTCTCATATGTCACACTTTGGTATACCACTTCTGACTTCCCGTCTAGTCCAGAAGCCAACCCATTTGTACTAGCTGCAAGTAAAGACATTTAGCTTCTTTCTTTCCTTCATTGCTAAAATAAGTCCATTCCCAGAGACAATTTCTTTACTTTGTAAGTAAATCAAAGCAGATAGGAAGATGGGGCTACATGCAGACTGATCTTCATTAGTTTTGTTTCAAAATCTTTTTGTCTTTTCCAGGCCCCATAATGCATACAATTTCATGTGTAAAAGACAGCCCAAAAGTAATGTATGCAAGATTATATAAATAGAAAGTACGCCTATACTGAAAAACACAAGGTACTTTTATATACTAGTATCTGTAAATAGAATAAAAAATAGCATATAGAAAAAAAACACTGTTTAAACACATAACCCAATTTATAAACAGTTATAAGCAGACTAATAAACCTTCAGATGTGGTTTATTGTCTGCAAAGATTATGTCCATTGTAATAAAAGCACACAGCAAAAAACTTCTTTTGTTATGTACTGGAACCTACTCTTATCAGATAATAAACCACACTTTATGTTTTATTCCTTACTTAATATGTTCTCCTGTGCCTTCAGCTGTACAGTAAGAGAGAATAGTCATGGAAAATGCTAAAAACGCATATGTTTTAGTCTACCAGTGAATTAAGGTTGAGTTGTTAAGAAGCTGATTCCTAAATTCCAAGTTTTAATTCCATCTGTCATCAGTCATCTAATGTGTAACTCTGGGTAAGTTACTTAACCAGGCAATTTTCTAGTGGAATTGGACTAGTCTTCTCAATGGTTTCCTGCATGGAGTTAGTGCCTATCAACTATCTATAAAAAAATCAGAGACGGATTATGTGGCAACAATAAAAAAATTTACCCAAGTTCTCTTTTAAAGTATAGCCTGTCTATAGTGCAGTGATGTTGTGCATAAAAATCCATTCCTCATTCCTATGTTACAAGATGTGAGATGTATTATAAACAAGGCTTCTAGAACACAGGAAACAATGTCTTCAAGTTTTAGCCCAGCGTTAGAGAAAATCAGCACAGAATGTGTATGTATATATATATATATATATATATATATATATATATATATATATAGATATATATAGATATATATATATAATATATATATATATATATATGGGCTCCATACACTAGATCGAATTTTCACTCACTCGAAATAGTGCACGGAATGCTCACTGCAGCAAAAGTGCACTTACGCGAAGTTCAGTATAATGAACAGGTGTTGTACTGAACTTCCGTGCAGTACTCACAGACCTTAGGGTTAGGGCACGGGTCATAGTAAGGGGATAGCCCATAGGGCTGGCTCCTTACCATGACCTGTGCCTTAACCTTAAGGTCCATGACGACTGCAGCACAGTGAAGGACATAGCAATGTCCTCCAGTATGGTGCGATAGTCATGAACCTTAGAGTTAGGGCATGGGTTAGGGTAAGGGGATAGCTTTACTAACTATCCCCTTACCATAACCCATGTCCTTACCCTAAGGTCTGTGACTATCGTACCATAGTGGAGGACATAGCTTGTTTTTTATGTCCTCCACTGTGCTGCGGTGTTTTCGGTGAAGTGCACTTACGCAAAAGTTCACTTTCGTTAAAGTGAACTTTCTCAGAAGTGAGGCTTCCTATTACAAGTTCGAAGTAGTGAACTTTCGTTCTTGTAGTAGGAATCCATATATATATATATATATATATATATATATATATATATATATATATGTATGTATGTATCTTAACCATATTGTTTTTGTTACCTCCCACTTAAATGACACCAGTGGAAAACAGGTTTAACTTTTTGGCCATCACTTCTTTCACTAAGCATAAGCACACACACACACACACACACACACACACACACACACACACACACACACACACACACATATACACACACGCAAGCACTCACTCATTCTATATGTCATAACTGGTGATTGCTACCAATAATCTGTCACTCATGACTTGACTTTATGTACTTACCACTGTGTTTAGATTTATTTGCTTTCTATATGATCACATGATCATTATCACCATACAGCTAGGCTTGTATAACTGATGAATATTCATAGAAGCTTGTACGCCTAAATGGATGACAGTACCAGACAGAGAAAAGTACTGACATTTTCACAACATGCTGCAGTAGTAAGTACAAAATCAAAAGTGTAAACCATAACCTCCCTGTTTTTTGATAACAAAGTCTTAGTTATAAATAGTTTCTCAGAATAACTGTGTCAGTACACTCTTTAAAGATTTATGTAACATAGCCATAAAAAAGCTAATTTAATAGCACAACAAATTATGACTGTTCCTGCAAACAATACTACAGAATATTAAATAAAAAAGATCACATTGAATATTTTCAAGTAGTGAATGAATTGCTGTGCATTTACAAGAAACATGGTACAAAACTGTATGAGTATGTACGGGTCTACTTTATGCGCTCGAAACATGAAAAACCCAAATCCAAATAGTGCGATACATAAAGAGTGAACCATGAATACATCGAACGTACTAAAGTGCGAAATTTAAAACCACGAACTGTCATAGTCGGCCAACCCACCATTTGTCTTTATACTTTCTTTTATAATACATCTGCCAGGAAAAGCACTGGCCTTACAAAACACCCTTATTAATAAACCACTTTAAAATATGGCAACTACTTTCACCCATGTATCACCCAGACCTTTTTATCCCAAATAATAACCTTAGAAGCATGGGCAATAAAATCCAACATATCCATGCATGCATAACCACTTATTCTTCTGATATAGTCATAGCTACAGAAACATGGTTAGAAAAAGATATAGCTGACACAGAAATAACTACATCTGGATTTAGTATAGTCAGGCTAGACAGAGAAAATAAACAGCCAAGCACTACTGCAATCATCTATACAAACTCCCTTAATATAGTCCCTTTCTCTAAGGACATACCCCAATTTTATAATGCAGAAATCCTGATATCTCTCCTGAAAAATCACAACAGAAAAATTATTTGCATTTCAGCTATGTTTATGTCACCTGGTAAAAAAATTACAACTGCAAAAATTTTTTCCACTGGATGCCCCAACCATGAAACCCTAGTACTAGGATACTTAAACAAAGACTGGCAGTTTATAACTGGTAATACCCCATCTGTCTGTAAACCTATATGGAGTCTCACAACTAACCACATCTATAACTCAAATCCACAAAAGAATAGGCTGTCAGTCAAACTTAGACTGGACATTAACAAACAAACTCAACAAAATAAATGTAGCAGGATGTCTTTCTGATGGCCTAAGTTATCATTTGCCAACTTACACAACAAGAGGTGGCAACATTTGAGGTACTCAAACCATATACAACCAAGTCTGTAATTCAGACAAATTTAATAAAGATACTTTTACTGAATCATTAGTACAGCAAAAAAGAGAGCATAATAAACTCCATGCACTTAAATGTCATTGTGTTACATTTCAATGACATTTCCCAAAAATTCTTAACAAACTTCTTCCTGCACATACTAAAAGGGGCAAATCCAACCCTGCACAATGACTAGCAAAGGAAACAAAAATTGATGATACAATGGGATAAAGTCTAGAAAGAGTGGCCCAGAAATAGAACTCAAAACTCATATTAATTATTGGACAGCTTAGCACCTCACAAAATAACATATCAAAAAGAATAAACAAATCTATTACACTAATCTACAACCTAAACATCAGAATAACCCAAAACTCCTTTGGTCATCCTGAAAGAAATTATTACATCCAAGCCAAACTCCCACATGGTCCCTCAGAACAATGTTGATTCAGTACCACTCAAATCAACTCCTGCTTCATACAGGCAATACAATCTATCTTAAACCAACCTCAGCAATGGCTGACTAACTCCTGTCTGAATACCTAAAAATGGCTGCAGATACCATAGATTTCCTGGTCCCAGTTTTGATAAATAGGTCCATATCAGAAAAATGCAACCCAGCAATCTAGAAAAAAAAATCCTCCATCATACAATACAAAAAGAAAGCACATCAATAGACTTCTATAACTATTGAACTGCTGCTATACTCTGTCCACTGTCAAAAAGCCTTGAAAAATGTATCCATGGTGTATTCATCATCTTAATTTAAATAACCTTCTCTCAAAAATGCAGCATGGGATTAAACCCTATCACAATACAACCACCACTCTCCTACATTCCAGTAATACAATAAACCAGCACCGGGACAACAGCAAACCAGTATCCACATTGTTCATAGACCTGCTAAAGAATTTGTCATGGTACCCCACCAGCATTTACTTTCAAGCTATATTCTGTCGGTCTCTCCCAATCCTCCCTTTCATGGCTCCTTAGTCACTTATCAGGGAGACAACAGATAGTTAAATAGTTCCAGGGGTAGTCACCCATCCTATCTTAACATCTTTATATATTCGAGCTGCATACTGCCACATACCTTGCTAGCATTGGATGACATGCAGATGATTCAACATTAATATGTACAGTCCCAACATTATCCAAAACTCCAGGAAATAACTCAAGCTTATTTCTCTTCTGTTGAAACACAGTTAAAAATTCAAACTTGCTCTTTAACCCCCAAAAAAACTAAACTTATGTTTTTCATACTTAAACATTATCAAAACCAAATACAGTCATGCATGATTGTAGCATCAAATTATACCAAAACTGAAATAGTAACAGATAGTAAACTACTGAGTAATGTAATAGATTAAAGACTAAAAGCTAAAAATCCCCAAAAACTAGGATCCCATTAATGGCCCAAACAATACCTGGCTGTCACAGCAATAAAAAAAAAACTCTAGTTTTTGCTATCAGCTTCCAACCCTTCTACCCACCTCTCCCATTAAAAACTGTAAATCCAAGCTAGCCTCCTGTTATAACAAGATCGCTAAATTTGCTACCAACATTCCATATACAACCCACCTCTGCTATTACGTAAAACATCTTAACTAGCTCAAACTGAACAACTACCTCTAATACTCACAACTAGTTTCTGCACTCAAAGTAATTTGCTACCCTAAAAATGCCCAGTGCTATGAAATATTCTTAGGTTTTACTCCTCCATGAGTGAGCTCTGCACAGGAAAAAAATTCCATTAATCATAAGTAAGTCCAACAACTCAAAAGGGGGCTTTCTATGCATGTTATGTCTCCAAGCACTGAAATGCCATCCCTCCACATATAAAGATAACTGGAAAGCTCTCAATCTTCAAAATGCAGTTCAACCAGCACCTTGCTCAATCATGGTTATACTTTTATTTTCATCAGAATGAGTTTCTCATCTCAAATTCATCTTTTCTCATTACCTATCTTTCATCTTCCCTCCTTAGCTGCATTAGCATACTCTCCTCTACTTTTCTCTAACATATGTTTTTCCTGTGTCATCTAGCCTTTCTGCTTTCTGAGACTAAACCTATTGTGCATTCTATAATCTTAGCCCTATGTCCTGATACACAAAACCCCTATCTATAGTACCATATCCTACATCTTACTACAACTTCCATTCCTCCTGATAACAACTTTTAATTTCACATTCCTTAGTTACTCAAGGTATATAAAGCACTGCTAGGGTTTTGTGTCCTAATAAAATACAGGTAGACTATCTAATTTATAGTGAAATAAACATGTCATAGACTATTTTTCTTCCAAAACATCTTGGTTTATCAATGAAAACAGCATTGTCTGCATTTCTGTTGTGCAATGACTGTAACTCTGAAACATTAAAAGTATAATATACATTTAAATATGTATGTACTTCTGATGCAGCTTTTCTCCTTGGATCTCTGCTGAAAATGGACTTTGTTTAGTCAGACTATCTTGGTCTACAAAGACAAATAAATACATGTCATGCTGTTGGCTGCCAAAGAATTCAATCACTTGAAAATGGAAAACAGAATCTAAACCAGCTGTAATTGAAGTACTGAATATTGTAAAAGAGATAAAATAACTGTAGGCTGGCTCTTCAAAAAAAGGAAGGAGCAAACTACATAGAAATAAATGCAATTCATGTGAACAATACATGCAGAAAAATGTTTTTGAGGAAGCATGAGGTATCAGAGAAGGCAGAACTTGAGCAATTTATGTAAGGTTAAGTGAATGATAATTGTTAAAAAGTAAACTTATATGTATAATGTATGAAAATAAAAACTATTTATTATGGTTTGTTTTATTTTCTGTTATGGTATATGAAGCTGTGTCATTGTCAACAATGTAAGTATTTAATAAATGCGTCTGGAAAAGGGACTTACGTTGGCTGCAAAGTAGAAAATGCTGTCTGTATATAACTTAACATAAGACTAACTTTTTTCTATATGAAAACATAGAAACTATGGTCTTAACAACATACAATAATGGCATGGAGCTCCCAGTCTGTCTATTATATAGCAGATGAGGTACAGTTCCTACATATCTAACAGCATACATGTCAGCCTGTGAGTCTTTGAAGGACAGTGTTGTGGGATCTACAATAATTAATCACATCTTGTTTCATCTACATGTGATTAATCACTGCCAAAGCATATAAAACTATGAAAAGTTGCACTTCAATGTATTGGCACTTGGTAAATCACATAAAACTCCTATTCTTTTTAGAAGGGGGCATCCTCCAATGTGGAGCAATCTCCCATACTCTCAGTCTCTATACCACCTCTGTAGTCACACTAACTTAGAGAAAAGGGCAGTAGTGGAAAACAAATATGTACCCCCCTTTTTCTTCTTCCTGTCTGAGTTCTATAGAATTAAAACTGAAAGCACAGCATTTGTGACATAGCCAGTTTCACTGCACTGAAATGTCAACAAAAAGAAACTTTGACTTTTCTGAGGCTTACTGAAATACTGGATTATGGGCGGCCATGGTGGTGCAGCAGTTAGTGTTGTCACCTCACAGCAAGAGGTTCTCCAGTTCGATTCTTGGCTGGGGTGCCTTCTGTGCGGAGTCTGCATGTCCTCCCTGTGGTTACGTGGGTTTCCTCCGGGTGCTCCGGTTTTCTCCCAAAGACATGCTGTAGGTGGATTGGATATTCTAAACTGGCCCTAGGCATGAGTGAGTGTGCCTTCTGTAGAAGGTTGGGTGCCAGGCTGGCAACTCGACACCATAAAACTCCACTGCCAATCATGAGCAGACAGGTGATCCGCTGTGGTGACCCCTATCCGGGAAAAGCTGAAAGAAGACTGAAATACTGCATTATAAATTGTATGTTTCCAGTATTACACCTTTGTCGTGCACTTTTGAATCCATTAATATGTTTTTTTTATACTGATGTCATGTAATGAAAGACATTTCAGTCATCTGCCACTCTTTTCTATAAGACCGCACATGCTTGTATTTTGGTTTAATTTCTCCAGGTCTTTATGGTTTCTAATGTCATGACTGGAATGGACTCCATTCTTAAGTTAGGGTGCAAATAAAGTTTAGGAAATTAATATTGTTTCAGTCTTTGATGTTAGCAAACAGTGAGTGTTCTTCACAACACTCGCAGTGTGCCCAGAATTAACTCGATCTGCAATTTGTACATTGTTACATGCATCGGTAGCACATCTGTAATTTTTTTTTTTTTTATGAGACCATTACTCCTGCTACTATTGGAATTGTCTGGGTACCTTTGTTCGGGTCTATATTAGATCACCAAATGCTTACAAAAGCTAACAATGATTAATTGACCCTATGTAAGCGAAAGCTTACAATTTCAAACTGTCAGAACAGCGATTTTTTTCCTAGGGAAAGAAATCATTATTCCAACAAAAAAAAAATAAATAAAATAAAACACTTTAAACATTACATTAAGTGGGGGGCTTTGCCCTCCACACCCCCCTACTTAAATATACCAACTCCAAGACCGCACTATAGTGCAGAAAACAGCAAAGTAATGAAGCAGCCAAGTGAATTCTTTCCCAGGGAAAGAATTCGCTTAAAAGCCACTTCAATATTTTGCCATTTCAGGCTTCTGAGTTCGACCATGCATCTTCGGTCTTTAATAGGGAACCCTTTGTACTACATTGTTCTCATTTCTGTTTGCAAATCCTGGTATTTTATGACTTCAGGTCTGTCTGTATGTAGCACACTGTAATCACTGGGTGTAGCAATTTCAGTGATCAGGGCTACTTTTGTCTGATTTTCAAGGACTGCTATCTGTTTTCCTTGCATCTGTTATCTGAACTGTTGCTAATGGGTGATCTCGTGATAGAAACTTCATCAATCTCTGTAATGCTTTGTGATTCATTTTTATAGTGCTTCTCAGCTACTTCAATATTGTAGTGTTTGCACAATCCCCGATGGAACAGTCTTGCCACTTTATTATGCCTTTCAGTATACAAGCTTTCTCCCATTAGTGAGTCACATCCAGCAGCAATATGTGCAACTGTTTCCAGCTCTATTTCACAGGACCTGCATTTGTCTGTTTCACTGGTATGTTCAATGGACTTTATAAACCAACATGTACGTAGTCCACCATCCTTGGTTGCCAATCTTAACCTTTCATCTTTTGGTTTAATTCACCTCTCCTTAACCATTCCTGCTTCAAATCCTGATCAACATGGTGTAGTTCCAGGAGCTTTCTATACCTGGCACTATATCTGTGGCTTTTCCACATTTCTTTCCTTCTAATCTGATACTTCTTCTTATATTATTTCTTTTGGTTTTTTTTTTTGACACATTCAGTTGCTTCTGATTTTTGTCTACTTCTAGTTTGATTGACATTCCTGCCTGACACCCAAATGATTCTGCTAAACTAAGCAGAGAGGTCATCTTAGACTGCTTCTCCTAATGTTTTAAAATGTTCACTGTGCTTGGATCTGACAAGGTAAGCAGATATGTATGCAGCCCCACAATCACAGATTTGTACACATAATCAATTTCAAGGAGACCCATACCTCTTTCAGAATGAGGTATATATAATCTTGATGTACATTGATTCTAATATGTAATTTGATAACCATGAAGCATTTTTCATGTTTTTCTGCCCAATTGATGCAATACCTTTTGGGCCAGTCAGTCATCCCAAAACTGTAAGTTAAAACAGGAAGAGCAATTTGGTTTATAGCTTGGACTTTATTACTAGATATTAAGGCTGTTTTCAATATTAGGTTTAGTGTTGTGAAGTATTCATTACTGAGTTTTATTCATATTCAGTCATGTTTTATTGCCAGTCCTTCATCAATTTCCAAATATTTATACACTCCTTCCAGCTCAAGTTCATTTATATCACATTCCGGTACTAGATTGATATTTTCTTGGTGCTGCAAGTTTCCTGCTTTAAATGTTGCTTTCACACAAATTTTATTATTATATTATCTGAGAAAGATTTAACCACTTGCAGTTGTGCATTCAACTCCTCATCTAATGAACTACACAGTTTTAAGTCATCCACAAAAAGTAGCTAAGAAATTTTAATTGAGTTTCTTTTCTAGGAGCCCAGTTATAACCAAGACACAGTCTGTTAAGTAAACAACTTAAGGGGTTAAGGGTAAAGCAAAAAATCTACCCTGAAATATCCCCCTTTGAATTTTTATCCCTGGGATAATCCATTTGTCATGATTTGATTACAAAGTGGTTTGCTGCTGATTCATAGCCAATGTAATACAATTTATCAATATAGGATGTATCTTATGTATGTATGTGGGATGCTGTCAAATGTTTTTTTTTTTTTGTAATCTATCCATGCCATAATTAGATAGACAATTTGAGAATTACAATTCTCCATTATGACTTTATTTAGTAACAAATGATCCTTTGTTCCACATGCCTTACCCTTTAGTTCTATCGCCACAACTGAGTTTTCTTCTAAATGACTGTAAACTTTGTTGGTATCAATTCCAGTAAATAGTTTATACATTATGGGAAGGCAAGTTATTGATCAGTAGTTTTTAGGAAGGCTTAAAGAGTATTGCTTTTCCTGTTGTTACAAAAAATAGAGATAAGTGAACGCCATGACTGAAGTAGTAAACATAAATAACTTTAATAAACAGAAAACAACAAACTCAGAATGGTAACCCTATATTGAAAGCGTGACCACTCCCACACTGATGCTTATAAGCATGTAGTGTTAGGATAGTATTTAAGAATGTTTACTGTTATTATTATTTTTCATTATTATTATTATATTCTTCCATATTTGTATGTAGAATGGGCCATTATATTTATAGTTTCTCCTGTTTTTATATCTATATACATATTCATATCCATACAAGTTTTTAATGGTGTTGCATTTATTGATTGTGTTTTTTGATTGGCTGTTTTGCATTTTAAATAGGTGAGAATGTTTGATTATTACTAGGTATGAAGAAGCAGTCTTATGACTGTTAAAGCACTTACCATTCTGAGTTTGTTGTTTTCTGTTTATTAAAGTTATTTTATTTATGTACATTACTTCAGCTGTGGTGTTTGCTTATCTCTATTTTTTGTAATTTTGGCTTTCTGAGGTGTTGGAGTGACCTTTACCAGCCAGTTTACTTTATTTTTGACATGTTCCTGTTATTAGCCAGGTTTGTATCTGTTCGGGATATGCATATAAGTAGTTCTTTCTCAAGGCTAAATCTTTATGTAAAGATGTTAATACTTTTAGCCAGAAGTTAGGTACTGTATCGTAACCTGGGGTTTTCCAGTTAGGAGCTTTTCTTAAATTTTTTTTTCACTTTCTCAGGCAGTTACTTTATCCCATTTCATATCCTATAGATTTGAGCTTCTTACTGTTTCTTTTAGTTCGTCTATCAATTCAGCATCTTTGTTATGGTCTAAAGGTCTTGATAAATATTTCTTCAAAATGTGTGCAGTCCTTCTTTTTTAGTGGTGTTTCTATTCCTTTTGCTTTATTTCCCAGTTTGGTTTAAAACTTTTTGGGGTCATCAATGAATTGCTTATTTTGTACTTTTCCTTTATATTTATTTCCATATCTTCTATTTTTTTTTTCTTTTATGCTAATATCTTTACATTATTATTTATTTACCATTTGTTTCCCAGGAAAGTTTGACTGGGACAGAGACCATTTTCAGCAGAGGCCTGGGGAAAAACAAACCAGACGCATGTCTTTAGAATGTGGGAGGAAACCAGAACACCCAGAGGAAACCCATGCAAATGCAAGGAGGACATGCAGACTCTGCAGAGAGGGCACCCCAGCAGAGAATTGAACTGGAGAACCTCTTGCTATGAGGTGACAATGCTAGTTGCTGCACCACTGCACCACCCAAATTATTTGCAACAGTGTATGACAGATCCTGGTTTGTTCTGATACTGAACATTGCTTTTAACACATTTATCTTTCTAAGTAACTTTGTTGATGTGTTCAGTACTTCTGTGATGTTATTTTATTTCTTCCCTTCTTTTCCCTTATTTTTCTGCATTTCTGTGGTAAGACTTTGTTATTAATTTAACTGCACAGTAATATACCCTATTTACTTCTGTTGTATCACATGAATTTCTGTTAATTGTATTAATTACTGTTTTCATCTGCTTTATCAAACTTCTAACATTTGGGGCCTTATTTCCTTTCTGTAATCTATTTCTTTCATTGATCTTAATATGTCTATCCAGCTCAATTAAATCAAGTAACTCTTCCCTTAAATCATTTTCTTCTAATCTTTGCTTCCTGCAGGCATTCTACAGAAAATTCCAGAACATCTTCTTGTGACGTACTCTCTTCATTTGCATCCTGCATCACCTGTTGCTCTTTCATATGAGACACATTGACCTTTCTCAACACTGACTGCATCAGAGTTGCTGAACCTAATTTCAGCCTGTAAATGTACCTTCTGCTAAGTATGACTTGACAACCACTGTTTGTACTTCAGCTGATTTGTGTCAGTAATGTTTGTAATGGTGTCCAATAGTTGTCATCAGAATTCCACTGTTTCCTAAGGACTGAATGTTTATTTTGTTAGCATAAATCTTTACAATAGTGTTAAATAAGCCAGGAAGGTAATCTAAACTGTAGCGATTTCATAGCACTATTAAGTCATTTCATTGTAAAAGAACTTGTTGAAATGTAATTTAAAATACTTGAATATGGTTTAAAGTAAACACTTGTTAAAATCTGTTCAATTTAAAGTGATTGTGAAGTCTAGAACTATTTTTGCAAAGTTTCCCTGCCTTATCCATAATTTTTCAGTTTTCTTTTGTTGTTCTGATTCTAAAAAGCTGCTTTTTGAAAGATTAATGGCCTTAATTTGTAAGGGTGTTAACAAAGTAGCACTGATTGCTTCCTTCTGAGAATGTGTTAAGTCTGTAATCCAAGTAGCCCCATCACAGCGACTGTATTACAGAAATTAATTTCGCATATTTTTCATCCCATAGAATTTAATTGTATTTCTAGTGAAACTTGAACACATCTCCTTTTTCTTTTTTCAACAGGTTAACTGGAAACACCCCTGAAGCATATACACAGCAGGCTCATCCAAAAGGCAGTCTGAGTCCACTCAATCTACCCATCATTTATTTAGGACAAATTTTGTAGCACCTCTGCCCTTGTACTTTAAGTAACTGTTAGGGGCATTCAATCTTCTACCTGCATTTTAGCCTGCATAATGACTAGACTGAAGACAAATACTTCAGTGTCTTATTTTGTAAGCAATAGCCTTATAGACGGGAAACCCTCCTCCACTGACATCCTGCTGGTCAGCTTTTACTCTCTCCATCCTAATAGATGCTGACATTTACTCTCAAACTATTTCTTTCTCTTATATTTTTCTTCACGTCTTCTAGACTTGCTACTCCCATTATTTATATCCTCCTTTCTTTCTTCAGTGGAACTGCATCCCATCAAGGAAGTTACCCTTGATCTCCCCCCTTCCTATCATATTTATCCTTGCCGGGAGAGTTATTCAACCACTTTCAGCTCTGAGCTAGAATCTGTGTACAGTCAACATTGACTCAATGCACGCAACTGTCTCTTTGTTGTGTTTTTATTTTTCTATAGAAGTGACCCTGCAACCAAACAGATAAGTATGTGTAGTGAATCTGCACTTTGAACACCAGTCTGTGGGCTATATTTTTAAGTAAATTATAAATATTATGGCAGCCTAAGACAAAAAACGTTTTACACTATAATAGCTCCATTTTCTTAGACCACAACAGTCCCATTGGTACTTTCTTCTTCAACTGTGCCGTATTGATTGTTTTAGCAGTCCACTGTCTTCCTTCCTTAAGTTTATTTCTCTTTTGCCCAAGATGCTTGTGTAACCACTTTCAGTTCTGAACCAGCATTTTTCCAGAGCTGCAGTCCTGCATTCCGGCTTACTTTTTTCTCATTGATTTGCTGATTCTGGGGGTGGGGGCAGCCTTGGATTTTGCATTTCAAAGTCCATAGAAACCTCCTTACCATTGCACAGCTGTTCAAACAGTCAAGTACATTTTGTTACTGTTATCACCATTAGTCAGGTCAAGGTGATATTGGACTAACTCTCCTACTAAAACTGTGACCTAGAGCAAAAAAATCAAGACATTTGTCTACTAGTACAGAGGCCTTTTAAACTGCATTGCTGGTTTTACTTATCTATCTCAGCAGATTTGTGGCTGTTCACTGATTGTTATTGTCTGTCTCTTTGCCAAGTTTTCAACCCACTTCATTCGCTTTTGCTAATGCTCAAGCTCACTCCACTCCCCTACCCTACCCCAATTCCCACTCACCCACGCTTTACTCTACATTTATATTTCTATAGCACTAACAACATATTCCACAAATCAATATCGCCAGTTCCCTCTAGAGGAAAAACAATCAATACAATTACTCTGAATAGTAACACCCATTCTAGTTTACCACCCAACACTCTCTCTCTCAAACTATCCTAATCCTTGCCTCTATAACTATCACATTGCATCGCTACAACCAACTCAGTAGCCTCTTATGTTCTAATCCTAATTTACAACAAAGATAAAACTCAAGATAAATAAGATACCCTTAACTCCGATTGTTTTACTATTCCTCCTCACTCTACTAGCCTTCATCACTAATTATCACAATCCACCTCCTTCAAGAACTTAGGACTGCAACCAGTCCTCGCAAAGGATATTAACATCTACCCAACCTGTCTTTCTCCATAACACATTATCTCTACAAATAAACCACATCAGATTTATATATAATTATCTCAAAACTAAGTATCCAAATTTACAATCAAATACCAAACCAAGACCAAATATAATTGGCCACACTCTTCCCTCTATAAAATATTGATTAAAAAATAGATATTCATCCCAACCAGGTCCCACTGTTCATAAAACCATCATATCCAACCCCCAAATAAACCAGTCATCTAATACCTCTCAACAGAAATCAGAACACAAACTCACCTTACTAAATATGAACCTTAGAAGTATGTGCAATAAAATCCATGACATATATGACTACCTTGCCACATATACTCCTAATATAGTCATAGCTACTGAAACCTGGGTAAAAAAGAAATAAATGATAATGAGGTCACCCCCCCAGAGTACAACATACTCAGGCATTGCAGACAAAACAAACTTTCAGGTGGTGTAGCAATCATCTATAAACATTCCCTAGCCATCACCTTACTTCAACAAGAAATACCCAAATTTAACAATGCTGAACTTTTAATAACACTCCTGAAAATCAAAAATAGGAAAACTATATGTTTAACAGCAATTTATATACTACCATGAAATAACATTGATACTGCTAAAAACATCCTATATTGGAAACTATAATACTTGGAGACTTAAATATATACTGGCAGCTCATAACTTCCATTAGCCTCAGTAAATCCATAAAATTGTACAACTTCAAACAATTAATAACCACACCTACTAAAATCAATAAAACTTCAGGGAGACAGTCAACATTAGACTGGATTCTTACAAACAAACCAGATAAACTAACAAATGTAGGCTGCCATTAGCATTCACCTTAACCTAGATAAACATATTCATAGGTTCATATGTTTATAGGTAGGTACTAAGCTATCGGCCCAAGGGCTTAAGTAAGCCTAGCCAACAAGGTTCCCTGGCTTAAGCCACCCAAGAAAGTTAATTTCTTGTGCCCCTGTCAAGCAGAGCCACAAAAGTTATCCCTGGGGTGTATTTCCCATTTCCCATCCACTCATAAATATTTTTCTTGAAAAGTGCTAATGAGGAACTTTGCTTGACATAGATGGGTCGCTTGTTCCAGAGTATAGGAAGTCTCTGGGACAGGAATCTATCCCTCCAGCATGTCCTGTTTATTATGGTGACAAGGTTTAGGTCCCTAGACTGTGTAGCTCAGAGGGATTGGGATTTCTTTAGGTGTAGCATGTCCAACAGCTCTGGGTTTAACATAGCTTTATATGTTAGGCAGAGATCTCTTCGGAGTAGGTGATATGCTGCAGAGTAAAGCTGGAGTTTTTTTGAAATGGTCAGTGTAGGGCAACTGTTTGAGGCCAGTAATCCTCTTTATGAGGTACTTCTGTTGCTTTTCCAGCTGCTGCAGATGTCTTGTGAGGTATATTCCAAAAGGGGCATTGTATTCAATAATGGGTCTAATGAGTGCCAAAGGAGGGGAACAATGACCTCTTTTTTCCTGGATGAGAACTCTTTTGTGATGAGGTATGCCACATAGAAGGATTTCCTGACTACTGTGGAAATGTGATTATCAAAGGAGAGACTACTGTCCACGTGGGTCCCAATGTCTCTTATCACACATTCGGTGTTAAGTAGACTACTGTTTATGTGGTAGTTGATGGGTACAGAGTTTTTACCAAAGGGGATGACCATGCACTTTTTGGCATTGAGCTTGAGGCCATGCCTCTGCACCAGCCATCTGTCTCAGTGAGGTCCTTCTGTAGGATGTCCACATCATTTGGGGACTCGACTATGGCTCCTAGTTTGCAGTCATCTGTGAACTTAGTTAGCCAGAGGCCTTCTGTGTTAGCCTGTACTTCAGAGAAGTAAATACCAAACAGAAGAGGTCCCAGAACTGAACCCTGTGGTACTTCACTTGTCACTGATTTGAAGTCAGATTTGGAGTCTGCAACTTTTGCAGTGTGGGTTCTGTCAGTGAGCCAGTTGGCAACCCATCTTGTGATGTAGGGATTTATACCTAGTTTAGTGAGTTTCACTATAATTCCAAAATGGGGGATGGTTTTGAAAGCCTTGGCAAGGTCAAGATAGGCTGTGTGAACCACCTTACTCTCGTCTACAGCTTTGGTGACTGCCTCAAAGAAGTCGATCAGGTTCAGAAGGCATGATCTGCTTTTCACAAGCCTGAACTGGGTGGGTTCCAGAGTTTGGAGGTTACTAATGTCTTTGTTTATGAGTTCCATGATGATACGTTCCATGGCCTTGCAGACCAGGCTCATCAGGCTAATAGGGCAATAGTTCCCAGGATCAGTAGTGGCTCCCCCTTTGTGGAGTGGGATAACTGTTGCTGTGCACCATTCAGTGGACACAAAGTCTGACGTGAGACTATGATTGAACATGGTGCTTAGGTGGGGAGCCAGTTCATTCTGAAGTTCATGTAAAATGCAGCCTGGGATGTTGTCCAGTCCCATGGAATCTGTGTTTTGGTTTTAGAGACTGCATCTTTTGCCTGCATAGATGTGATTACAGGGACTCTGCATTCCTCATGTATAGATATGGGCCCTTTAGAGGGTGAGAGGGGGGTAAAGTTAGCACTGAACCTATCTGCCAGGATGTTGGCAATATCAGTTGGTTCTGTAATTTTCAGGCCATTGTGCTGTAACTCAGAGCAGATCTGGGTGTTGCCATTGAAATTCTTGACATAGCTATAGAATCCTTTATGGTTGCCCTTAGAATCAGTGGCAATTTTGTTTTCATAGCTAGCTTTGGAGGATCTTATAAGCGATCTCAGCTTCTTACTGACGCTGACCAGAGAGCTCTTCCACTCATGGGATTTTACTGTCTTTTGCAACAGTTTCTTCCTTCTGTTGTAGAGTTTGTTTATGGCAGGGGACCACAACATTAGCTTCCTTTTTTTGGAGGATAGCATCTTGGTTCTGTTTGGGATAGCAAGATCCATGCACTCGTTTAAGTGCTTATAGAGTGCATTTGTGTAGGATTCAGCAGTTGTTAATGTCTTGTCCATCTGCATGGATGTCATGAAGTTCACCACTTCTGTCTTAAGAAGCATGAAGTTGGCTTTGGAGAAAATTTTTCTCATGGTTTCCTTAATGGTGGGTGGGGGCGGGATGTGGATATCTAGGGTGATTAGCTTATGGTCGGATCTGACCAATAAGGAGTTGACTTCAGGTGTGGAACACTGGTCACTCATGTTGGTAATGACTAGGTCTAGGATATTGTTGCCCCTAGTAGGGGTGTGGATAAGGTGATCCAGGGCATTGGAGTTTATGAATTCCAGAAAGCATTGCGTGAAAGAGTTGGTACATGAGTAGTTTTCCCAGTTAATGGTGGGGTAGTTGAAATCACCCATTATTAGGGTGTTTGGTTGAACCTTAATATTTTCCAGTATATCAAGAAAAGAGGAGTGGGAATCCTTGGGCATGGTGGGGGATCTGTAGCAAGCTAAAATTTGGATTGCAGTTTTGCCCAGCGTTAGTTGCACTTAGATAACCTTGGATGCATTATATTATGCAACTAGCCTCGAGGTGTGGATATCCTTAATGAATATGGACACACCTCCACCTTTGATGTTCTGGTCCAGGTTAGATGGCCGAAAAGTGTGGTATGAGTTATAGCCTGGTAATGTAGGAGTGCTCTCTAGAGACTTGAACCAGGTCTCAGTCACTGCACAGATATCAATGTTCTCCATTTTAAGGAGTGCCTCGAGTGAGTGCATTTTGAGATTTAGACTTCTAGCATTGAGCAGCATTACCCTCAGTTTTTGCTTGCCTGTTCCTCTTACGGTGGTGAATTTGTCATTTGAACCTTGCCTAAAAAAGGCACTATAGGGGCGGCAAGACCCTTAGCCAGTATCTGGAATCCCAGGAGTGACATGTGCAGGCCTTCTGTGGCAAAGCATCATGGTCTATTGACCATGTCGTCCCAGGCAGACAGATACTGGATCCCCTTACACCAGAAGCTTAGCCAATTGTTGAAGTCAATCATTTTGTCCTTGTACTGCGGTATCATTCTGGGTGATGGCAGGATGCTACTCAGGTCTAGGGTCAATCTGCCTGGGCTACAAGATCGGAGAGCTCTTCCATGTCTCTTTTCATGTAGTCCAGGGAGGTACATCTCAGGTCTTTCACACCAACATGGACAATGACAGAGTCATATTTGTACTTGTTGTGGAGTGACTTGAGTGTATGGGTTATGTGGCAGATCCTGGCACCTGACAGGCAGCTGACAGTAACCTTCTCCTTGTTTAGCCTGATGAGTGGGACATCAGTGTGCCTGACTATAGAGTAACATATGACTAGTGTGTTGGGTATGTTGTTTTGCCTTATGGGCTGTGGTTTACTGGCACACTGAGTCTGTGGGCTGTATGTCATTTGGGTTGTGTTGGGGGGTGGATGTTGCTTGTGTTTCTGCTTTGGAGGTCTTTGTTGCTTGAGTAGATTTAATAAATCCCTCAGATTTAATAAATTATGTGTAGACATAGTGTAGAGCCTACATGAAAGTTAGCATTTCTGTGTATGTGGTTCCCCCTTGGCAGCATGCCATGCATATTAGTGATGGCACATTGCTGAGAGAGAACCATGGAGCAGGGTTGCTGAATCAGTGTAGGGAGTGTGTGACTAACCATGTCTGCAGATGAGTAACACACTCCCTGCACTGTCCAAGTGCATGATGACAATGCATTTAATTATTTATTTATTTTTTTTTTAAGTTTGCATGGCACAATGTGGCATGCAACTGATGCATGCCAGACATCTAAAAAAACTGGATGCATTTAATTTGTGATTCAAAGGTCAAGTTTACGCATTGTTTAGTGGGTTTGTGCAGCTCTGTGTGGTGCTTAGCAGTGCTTAAACATGGCTCAGAGGTATATGTAAAAGTATAGCAGCATTCGTCATATCCATGTAGCAAAGTGGATAGAGTTATGGCCTCATGTGTAGTAGGGGCAGGGTTTAAATACATGGAAGGGAAAATAAGTAATTATTTTTGCAGTACAAATTATGCCAATTATTTTTAAATCATGATCTGCTGCACTCAGCTAAGCTCTGCTAAGCCTTGTTAAGCCATGATAAGCATTGCTTAAACAACGTCTGTTTAAACAACCTCTGTTTAGGCACTGCTTGGCAGTGCTTGGCACTGCTTTGCTGTGCTTAGCTAATTTGCACACTGCTACGCACTGCTAAGCATTGCCAGTTTTCACACTACTCAGCTCAGCTGCACTGGTTTGTGCAGTGCCAAACTATGTGCTACATTTTTCAAAATTGCCGAATGGTGCATAAGGGTGTAAAAAGGGTTATATTAGGCCCAATAGGTGGGAATACACCATAATCCATTGGAGTTCTGTCTCTGAAGGATACAATGACAAGCGTTGGAGAGGTTGTGTTCTTTCAGGCACAGAGGTGTGGTTTTGAGGAGTCCAGGGTTATGGTTGGACTCCTAGTGAAAAACGATGAAGACTGGGCTCATGCTGGGATTTTACCGGGGCTTGGAATACAAAGTGGAGGTCTGGGACCTGCTGCCAAGGGACCTCACCAGTGCAACTGATATCCCACGCACATGTGAGCAGTGTGGTCACCACCATGATGACCTGAAAAGAAGGAAGGGGGCTCTGTTGGATGCCTGAGTCCAAGAATTCCAGCCAGGCAATGTTCCACATGTGTGTAAGTATGTTTACCTGTGTTCCACCAATATTTAATCTTGAATGTCTGCTAAACTGGTATGCATAATGGTGTGCTTCTCTCCCAGCAGCTGTAGAGGTAAGAGCTTGCAACATCAAAGCGTGGGCAGGGCGCCTGGCCAGGTTGCAAGGTGAGTGTGGTGAGTACAGCTGTATTATGCTTTCTATAGTCAAATAAGACAGAAAGATTAAAGCACAAACAATTTATGTACAAAACATTTGTAGTGCAATAACTTTGGAATTACAGCTGAATAATGCTAACTGTTATGCAAGAAAACACTGGAAACTATTCCAGTAAATACATGAAGGTATCTGTAATAAACTGTTGTGCAATACTTGTGGAATTAGAGCTATTTCAACACAGTAACAATATATAGTGTATACCAGCATTTTATTTAATAATGTATAGGTTAGCTAGTATCTCTTTCATAATTGCATTACATGAACATGTGTACAACTGTTACTGCAGTGTACTATAACACTGTAGTACTAGTACCAGGTCATATTTTGCTTCTAGGTGAGCTCTGGGTAAATATCCATCAGTCAGATTTCAGCAGTGACTCAGTAGCTCAGTTTGTTAAATGCTGTATATGAAGTGCATTTTGCACACACACAGACCAAGGTTCGGATCCAGTGCTATGTATTAATAAATATTACTGAATCAGATATGTTATGATGGTAGATATTGTCTCCACAGGGACTATTGGTAAATGGGTGAGGTAGCCTATATTATGTCTATATAATTGTTTATTCAGATGTCACAGTCTGTTAAAAATCATTACCACAAATGTGCTATTAATGCATAACATAAAGGAAATATGTGCAATAATAATAAGATATATTAACATAAAATAAATAAAATTAGTAATTTTGATATGGCTATATGCCTGGTGTGTCTTGTAAAGGTTGCTGCAGTCAAGTAATACATGTGACACAAATCTCCCCTGTAGTCATTGCTACTGGGTTCTATCCCCATGTCTGCCAGAAATATTATGGTATCAGTCACGTATTGATTACAGATATCATTCTCTCCACAGGAACTGCAGCTAAATGGGTGAGATAGCTCATATTATATGTAAATAAGTCCTTGTTTAGATGTCACAGACTGTTAAAATCATTGCCACCAGTGTTCTATTAATGCATAAAATAAAGGAAATATGTGAAATAATAATAAAATATATTAACATAAAAGAAATAAAACGTGTTAATCTTGATATGGGTATATGCCTGCAGTGTCTTGTAAAGGTTGCTGCAGTCAATTAATACATGTGATGCATATGTGCCCTACAGCCACTGCTAATGGTTTTTGTCTCCATGCCTGCCAAGCAAGGCATGACCGTTGTGTACTCTCTTTACTGTACACATGCATGTCTCTCAAGTGTCATGCTGTCACAATATGTAATTACTGCTGTGTAATCCCTCTGTCACAGATGTATCATCGACATGGTTATATGTCAGTAGCAAAGTAGCAGTACTTTGGTCCACAGTACACCATGCTAGTTATATAGGTCCACCTGATGTGCAGGTCTTCTTTGTAGTCGTGTAACTGCAGGTGTTACTGCTCAGCCCATAGTGTCCCATGCAGATAGCCTGAAAAGTATGTACGTGCTACAGCACCTATACGGCACATTTACATATAAAGAAAGGACAGCCCTGTAGAATAGATAGCACTACTATTGTCAACTATATAGCCCATGATGGTATTAATGGACTGTATTTCTCTCTCTCCCCATCCCTTATCTTCATAAATTTATTAATGTCATATAGTGCTTATGGTTTACTATTAACATATGATGTTCCATAAACTTTATTTTTGGGCATGTGTTTTATTAATGTTATGATGGGTTACTATTAACATATGATGTTCCATAAACTTTATTTTGGGCATGTGTTTTATTAATGTTATGTATTACTATGGTTGCATATTAACATATCTTGTTGAATTACCTATTCTCTTGACCTTATGCCATAATTGTTACTGACATGCTGTTAATATACTGACTGTTCTGTTATTTATTACTGTGTTTCCCATAATATGCATTGAACTATAATGGGATTACTTCCAATGTCCTGGCATGCTGTTATTACTAATAATGGTTTTGTTCATAACTCACCTATATGTATTGGTTTACAGGCATAACCACAGCACATCTGGGTAGGCTGGTTCCTGGTGATCTGCCTCCTCTACCTCAGCCAGCCATGACACCAGGTCCCAGCACATCTGAGACCCAAGTCCATGGAGTCCCCTACACTGTCCCTGCACCACCCTTGGGTGGAACAGCCTCAGGGGACGGGGCCCGTCCCCACCTAGGAGTGGGGGCACCTAGGAGTGGGGGCAGAGGGAGAGTCGTCACCCAAGATCAGCTACTGGCCATGGTGCGTAGGATTGTTCATAGGAGCTATGAGCATCACCTACGCTGGATTGACAGCAGAGTGGACAACCTGGTGAGGCCTACTGGCTCCAGCACTCAGCCTCCAGCATAGCTTTGGGGCAGTGAAAGAGCAGTGCTAAATACCCATGGGTGGGGATCTCAGTCATGCTGTTGCCATCTGGAGGTACATGCACCTCAGACTCCACAACACCCTCCCTGTCCAAGGTGTTTACCCCCCTCATGTGTCAGCTGTCTTGTCTGTCTGCAAATGCAGCCTTTCCTACTCAACTTAACTCCCAACATGTATGTAACTCCCTCCCTCAAAATTCCATTTTTTCCTTAAAACAAAAAAGTAGGCACCTGTCCCATACATAGCTCTCCATTTCGTACATTTGTCCACTGGACACAACTAACTACGAAATTAATTAATCAACGCATTTATGTTGTTCTCACCCCTCTCTCTGGTGTGTGAGGCTCCAAATTCATGTACAAATTCTGTAAAACCTGCACAGCTGTTGCTGTACAAGAAACAGAAAGCTATGATCCTTTCCTGTACCCTTCCTGCACAACCCTACCTTCCATTCAGTATGTTTTCCCCCTGCTTTTCCCCATTTTACCACTGTCCTATCACCTCCTTTTTTTCTTTAATAATTTTTAGCACAGGTTTGAGCGCACTGTGCAAACCCACTTAGTGCTTAAAAGTGCCTTAATGGTCTTATGTGTTTCTCACAGTGTTAGGCAGATCAGCAAAATAGTCACACCTGCGACATCTCAAACCCAAGCTCCTGTTAACTACAGCATAGTGCATTAGCCCACTAGGTCACTCAAGTCTGAATTAAAACAGCTGCTTCCAGCAAAATGTACTGATTGCCACTGACAGACTGCAAGGACATATAATGGGTAAAATGGGTGCGTACCTGGGACTGTGATGCAAACACTACACCAGTAAACAGATTGTCACGGAATGTCCAGAGTTTTGCCCCTATTTTTGGCCCAGTTTTCATAAAATCTTTTTTTTTTTCTGGCAAAGTACTTAGAAGTCATCAACGATTGATGTTAGAGCATCACAACAGGCATTTGAGTTTCACACTTCATACCCTTCAGAAAACACATCCTAATGCAAAACCTGTCAGTCTATAAACATTCTACATTTGTAAGAGCAATATGTAAAGATAGTCGCTATTTTGGGGCCTTTATCCCACTTTTATTTATGACTTTGTCCAGATTTCTTGCTCTAAGAAGTTGAGAGGTATGATAGTATGTCATTGTTCCCTTTTATCAGAAACATCTTTAAACACACCTGCTAAGGCAGCAATGGCAAAGTGCATGTGTACAACTGGGACCCTGCTGCACAACAACTGCCTTTGAAAGCCATGCACATAATGATGGATGCAGATATGTGTCACAGACTGTATGTATGCACATATATCTTGCAAATATACCGACAACAGCACTGACTCAGTAGTTCAGTCTGTTAAATGCCTTGCATGTAGTATATTCTGCAACCCACAGTCCTGGGTTCGAATCCAGTGTGCTGAACATCAGTTGCATTCTTGTGAACATAGCAAGTAATGACTGAGTCATGCAGTTTTAACCCACACAGGGTGCTGCTACTGCATTAATTTCTACCCATGTTTGTGAGTCAAAGACTTGTAGGTAGAGACACACTGCACGTATTTCTGTTGCCAAACTATATGCCACCTACTACTCTGTGATTGGCACTGTTACATAACAGATGTACCTTATGCACATACCTCAATTGGAATTTAAAGGGTACCCTTACCCTGGCTCTGCTGTGACAACACAGCTGACACTGCTGCCTCAGTTACACATACAGCTTGCTGTCCTCCTAAGAGGTCACACTCCCCCCTATGTGTCCTAGGCTGCAGTAGCAGCTGCAGCCTGGAACATACACAGCTGTTTGTTAAGCTAATTGCTACAGACCTACGATACCTAACAACCCCCTAGAACAAGGGATCCAGACACAACCATACATAAAGAGGGGAGCAAAGGTTCAGCGACAGGGACATGTTTCACAGATTGCACCTTACAAAGCTAATGAGCTAATAGAATAGCAGCTACTGCATCAGCATGCATAGTCTGATGGTTATGACATCTCACATTCACGTCTCCCTCTCTTTACTGACTTCAACCCACAATGTTTACCACTGAACTGCCAAATAATCACAATGTCATGGGACAATGGCCAAACATATCATGCAAAACTGTGGAAAACCTCAGAAATCTCAACAGTGGACAGTATTTGTACCAACCCTCTGTGATGCTGTAGTCTCCACACCTCACTAATGTCCATTTCAAAGTGTAGAAAAGGAGTCAAAGCCTACACGAAGGCCTTAAATATTGCACTGTGGTGTCATGCCATTCACTACTGAAAGTGCAACCCAGCTGTTTTGGATGCAATTTGCAAGTCTGAGGCACAGATTGGTGCACAAACAATTACCTGTTAATGAGCAGTACCTACAAAAGACAATCATCTGTGTATGGGGACAGGCCTGTATGTTGTTTTGCTCACACAGACAACAGTTTTACAAGCTATTTTCTGAGGAACACTCCAAAAAGGATACTGCACTCTACCAGGTATGTAATAGATGTCCCCATGTAATGGAATACAGATGGTAGGATGGAGGTACAGGAAATAGGTTTACAACAGTATGCCTGTCATACATCTATGGTATTGACATGTTGGTGATTCTCTGCTGTCCAACAGCTACAGGCATGCCTCTCAACTGTCACTGCTTTGAGTCAAATCACATCTCTTCCCCTGTTACTCCCTCTACAAAGGTTGGCTATTATAGGAAAACTATTGAAATCTGTGTTAGACATAGTGACACTATGTAAGGGTGTACACTCCTGTAGCATCAAATGATGTACTATCATTCACAACCTCTCACTCTGACAACGCCACACATAAATAGTGCTGGCATTCTACAGGTGTCCCTGACTGCCCCTGATGTACCCTGGCTAGGTCACTGCTTTGTTGACATTTGTCCCTCTTTGATTGAAAGCTAGGCTAACATACCTGTCAACCCCCTACAGCAGGGATTTGGTCATAGCCCTAAGTAATGTGGGGGACATAGGTCCAACCTCAGTGACAGGGGATACATATTGGCCATACAATGTAAACTATGAATACACTAGCAGATATTACTGTAGCATACATCTTTTTTGAGGGGTCTGGCATGTGACAGCCAGATTCCCGAGTTTCCATCAGCAACCATCAGTGAATAACCAACCATTTTCAGACATCCACATGTTCATGCCAAAAGGAACACATTCATAAGGCACATGTTCACAGTCTGCAAGCATCTGTGTAGTGGAGAGGTGGGATGCCTACAGGGAACATACACTACAGCAGGTTTGCATTGCTGACTGTCATTGTGGCACATTGCTGTTGCTGGACTGTCCCCATATAGTTGTTGTAATATCACACAGCTATTTGTCCGACAGTGGCTGTATGACATATTAGAGGGAGTTTGCCCATAGGGGACACACCACAGTATACTGCAGTGATGGATGTAGAGACATACAGCACAATCTGTCATGGCACACAGGGACATACTCAGTATTGCTACTATCCTGGTGATAGCCACACATGTAATGTGCTGATATACTGGGGGGTATGATATGTGAGGGAGCGGTGGATACTGCAGGCTGTATTGGTTGTGCAGGGTCTGTACATAGTAGATGTCTATGTATTTGGTCCTGTAATGTGTCCCCCTCTTGTTGTCTTTCAGGAATAATGTATCACAGGAGGCATCCCACATTCACAGCTGCAGAGAATGCTGTTATCCTGGATGGTCTCAGACTGCATCATCACATTCTGCTTTCAAAGGGTTAACATCATGACCAGCTTGCAGCATTGTAGGGTGACCTTGTCAAGACAATTAACCAAAGTGGACATCAGGACAGAACTTACTCAATACTGCACGTCAAAGGGAAGCTGCTGTGGCCAGGGATCGTGCTGCCACTGGTGGAGGGCTTGCAAAAGAACAACCACTCCCAGCCACAGAGGAAGGCCTGGCAAACCTAGAAACAATCACTAGATCTCAGGCATCCATCACCCCATACATCCTGGAGGTGGGTGCCACAGTGTGCACATCAGAGGAGCATCCAGGTTAGTTTACTTTGTTCACCAGTGTAATATTGTGTCAGTCATTGTGGCAGGCTCTGCATACCAGTACATGGGTGTCAGGTCTATCTGCATTGGGAGGGTTGTTTTAATGCACAGTTGTGCACACATACTCAGAATATCAGCAATGCAGGCAGTATCACATTACATACTGTATATGTGGATATATGCACGTATTGCTGTCTAACACTGAACATGTGGTATTGCTGACAATCCCTCTCCCTCACATTTTCATAGGTATGTCAGGTGTGGCCGGAGTCTGTGGTCCTGTACCTGGTAAGTGTGATACCATTGTTTTATGGCTTATATATACCATATGAATGTTAAGGACTGCCATTTAGCCCAAGGCACAACTGTTATGCTTAGCCAGAGTGGAATAGTTGCATGTTCCATATTGGAGCAGTTGACTACAGTGCATAAAATGGATAATCACAGCTGTGTATTTGTACAAATACTAACACATTTGCAGTTATAGTCATAAAGAAGTATGCAGCCTGCCATACAGGAGACAATGACTCCAGGATGCCTGTTCAATCACTATAGGGGGATGGTACATAGTTGTGGCAGTGATAATACAGCAGGTATATCATTCTTAGGATAAGTGTACTGGGTATTATGTGTAATTCTATCATATACACTCTCATATTGCATACCTCACAGGTGTATTGTACTGGCAACATTCACTGGATGTAGCTGAAGTGTATGTTAGAAATGGCCTGTCTTGTCTGTGTATTTTGTTGTGTGTTTGTGTGTTGTGCATGAGATCAGTGATGAGATGTGTGACTGGTAATGCAGTTGTGGCTCTTCATCTATATGAGTCTGTGTGGATTACCATACATAATACTGCAAGTAATAATGTACTGATTTTTTCTTCCTCCTCACAGGTGAATGGGGGGGGTTGGAGTCTGTCCCCCTCACAACCTGATGTCAGTGTCCCATTGGGATCTGATGGTGATGGTGGCACAGGTGGGGTTGTCGGGGGCTGAATCTGTCCCAGAGGTTGACATCCCCCTTCTGCTCCCATTGTCCCTGCAAACAGTTAGTAAGCCCACACATACCCAGTCTCCAGAGGCCACATATATTGGACAGTCACATGGTGTCAACATTGAACATGACAGTGTGACAACTATGGCATCAGTGAGTGTAGACCTTGGCCATAGCCAGACAACTAGTGAGGTCTCACACAGGCATATTGAAAGGAGTGCTCAAATGGGGACTGCTGTCCATCCATCTCCTGTCACAAGTGTCACAGCACAGGTCACTCGACACATGTTTTGGGCCATCATGGAGGCACAATCATGTACCGAACACAACACCAGATGGATGTTCAGAGTCATGGATGCAGCACAGTCTGACATCTGTGACTGCCTGCGCCACATTGGTGATGCCATGGATCATTTCACTGATGGAGTGGACAGATGGTGGGCTGAGACAGTGTCTGTCTTTACCCGCACATTGTCTATGTTGGAACATCTGGTTGGGGTAGGGCATCAGGCATGTGGACATAGGTCAGCAACACCATCTGCTAAGAGACCACATATCCAAGCACACTAACACCCCCATAGTGGCAGTACCTTGAAAGCTATGGAGGGACATGTGCTGTCCACACCACAATGTGGCAAACCATGAGCACATGGTCCTGGGTGGTCCTGTGGTGGACATGGACCAGCAGACAGCAGTTACCGTCAGGTACTCATACCACATCCAACTTTGGGTGTGGTATTGCCACTGCCACACCTGACAGAGCAAGTTTCCATGTTTGTGGCTGGAGACAGAGAACTGTCCACTCCGCCATGTACAGTCCACAGCTGTCCAACATACACACATGTAGGGCTGGCACTGGGCTTAACTGTGTACACACACACCCTCAAACATCACTGTCACATGCAGGTCACCCACAGACACACATGGCACCTCTCCATGGCACATATGACCAGCACCCCTTCCTGACTCACACACATGTCAGCAACTGTATGGTACAGCCTAGGCCTCTGACCATACCTCTCAACCATACTGAATTTCTCGGTTTTTACCGGTTTTGAGGTTCAAAAAATGGGGTGCCACGATTCCAGAGTGGCACCCCTTAGTTTTTGAATGTCCCAGCTTTGTCTTTTTTTCCCTTATTTTCCAGCTGATGTCATCACATGCAGAGGTGTGCACAATGATGTCAGCTCCATGAGTAACCTTCCAGCCTGTCAGAATTGGCTGAGGGCTCCATTGTATGTAGCATGTGTGTGAGCAATTTCAAATTGCAAGAATTAGTAGTTCTTCTTACAATCATGTTTAAGCTACAAGGATGCAGACTATACTTGTGCCGGGAGTATTTTCAAGCTGCAAGAGCTTTTCTTCCGTGACCGTATTTCAGCTACAAGGATCCAGGTATGTATAAGAGAGCTTAGCTCTGTATGTGTGTGTGTGTGTGTGTGTGTGTGTGTGTGTGTGTGTGTGTGTGTGTGTGTGTGTGTGTGTGTGTGTGTGTGTAATTTTGAAGTTATTTCTTTCTGGCTGCATTTTACAGACTAACCGCTTGATAACAGAAATGAAAAATCACATCGCTGTTCAGAAGACCCGGCCCAAACCAACACCAGTTTTAATCAAATGTCTGAGCTCCAATTTAAGCCCTTTAGTGCTTCTAGTCTGCTCAGTTTGAATGGGGAATTATATCTGTTCCGCTTCTAATCTATGCTTAACTCACCTAATTACAGGATTCCTTTATTTTCATGCATTAGAAGAAGGGAAGAAAGAAAGAAAACTGTTCTGATTCTGTGTTAGTTTACAGACTTGAGTCTTGGGTTTGAGTGAACAAATATACGGCAGAAAAATTATTTCTAGAAGTTCGGGTTTTCAGACAAAGCAGTATGTAATGCAGGTATACACTGAAATAATTAACTACAGTTTTGCAGTTTAAAGTAGTTGGCATATATGCAAAATGAAAGAATGCACACATAATCTGGCTTGAGGTTTTGAACTCCTGGAATATGCCAAAAAGTATGCATTTTACAACTAAGAATTTAGTCTGCTCTGCAGCCCCATTTTTTTCTCATGGGTACTGTTTTACAGTGACCAATTATGCAATTATGATGAAATCTGAAATACTAATTGATGACAAAAGCCAGAGATGAGAACGCATACGAAAGTCTATCAGATTTACAAGATTAGTCCAAAATGATACAAAAATCACTGAACCCACAGACATTGCCAACATACTGGCAGACAGGTTCAGTGCAAACTTCACTCCCTCTCTCCCCTAAAGGAGAGATAACTATCCCAGCCGAGTGTAGCCTCCCAGACATCTCAAATGCACAGGTGAAAGCTGCTCTCTCTAAAGCTAAAAACACAGCATCAATGGGACCGGATGGTGTCCCCGGCTGTGTGCTACACGAGCTAAATGAGGAATTAAACCCGCACATAAGGCAGCTGTTTAATCTCAGCCTTACCACAGGATATGTGCCCAAGGAGTGGCGACGGCAACTGTGGTCCCACTCCACAAAGGCGGCGCCTCTACGGACCCTGGTAATTACCGCCCATAAGCTTAACAAGTCTAGTCTGCAAAGCTATGGAGAGGATCATAATGGAGCTCATAAACAAAGATATAGGGACTTGCAGACATTGGACCCGACCCAGTTTGGCTTTGTCAAGGGAAGATCATGCCTTTGAACTTGGTCGACTTCTTCAAACAGTCACCAAGGCCATTGATGAGGGAAAGGCAGTCCATACAGCCTACCTTGACCTTGCAAAGCTTTCACACAATACCCCACTGGTATTGTAGAAAACTTACCAGCTTAAATGTAAACCCATATGTCACAAGATGGGTTGCAAACTGGCTTAAGGACAGAACCCACAGGGTTAGAGTTGCTGGCGCATGTCAGACTCCAAGCCGGGTCACAAGTGGTGTCCCACAGGCTCGGTCCTTGGCCTATTGTTCGGCATCTACTTCTCAGAAGTACAGGCCAACATGGGAGGACTTTGCTGACAAAGTTTGCAGACGACTGCAAACTGGGCCATAGTGGAAAGTGCATCGGACACGGATATCCTTCAGAAGGGACTCACGGAAACAGATAGCTGGTGCCAGAGCCATGGCCTGAAGTTAAACGCCAAAAATGTATAGTCATACCCTTCGGGAAAACAAGGTAACCCTAAGCTACCATAGGTGGCAATCCACTAAGCACAGAAGAGGTTATCAGGGACCTGGGGACCCAGGTTGACAGTGGCCTTCTTTGACACTACATTGCTAAAGTGGTTAGAAAGACCTTCTACATTGCCCACCTGATCATGAAGGGATTCACATCCAGATCTAGTGAGGTCATTGTTCCCTGTACTCTTCACTTATCAGACCAATGATCGAGTACAATGCCCCATTCGGGATGTATCTCACCCGACATCTGCAGCAATTGAGAGACCCCAAAAGTTCCTCACCAAAAGGATAAGGACTCCAAAATCTGTCATATGCTGCCAGATTGAAGAAACTCCAGCTCTATTCAGTCGCATACCGCCTGCTCAGAGGTGACATGTGCCTGACATACAAGGCCATGTCCAACCCGGAATTAATGGACATGCTCCACCTCAAAAATCCAAATCCACCAAAACCACTAGAGCAAGCGACTTAAACCTTAGCACGGATATAAATAGGACGTGCTGGAGGGATAGATTTATCACTCAGAGACTCCCCATGCTGTGGAATAAAATCCCGGTCCATGTGAGGCAGAGCACCTCGCTGACTCTGTTCAAGAGAAATCTTGACCTGTGGATGGGAGATCGAGGTTTACCCCTGAATCATCTCTGTGTCACTGCTGGACAGAGGCACAACAAACTAATGGGCACAGTATTTTTTCATATAAGGTGGCGAAGCCAAAAATTTGGCTAGGCTTATAAATGGCTTAGGGCAGATAGCCTAGTATAAACCTATGAACCTATGAACCTATTTAAGGGCTTTCTAATCCTTGTCTTCGAAATTACTGTCTATCATTAAATCAGTAATTACTTTTTTTTAATGTGCAGCCTGAAATGTGATGCACCCAACAAAATGTAAATTCTATTTGTGCTGCATTTTTTTAGGTAGTATCGACCATCAAAGTTTTGATTTAGTGAATTATAACAGCTAGAATTTTAGTAGCTAATGTCTTATCTGCCCATGCCAAAGATCTGATATTTACTGGCTAGCACTTAAAATACAGGGTAAACATGTTAAAAATGCATCACATTTATTTATTCCTCCTCAAGCAATAGGACAGTCACCAACACGCGCTTATATTTCTCTGTCTTCATATGCCTGCCGTGCCTGCCTGCCTGTCTGTCTGTCACTCTCTGAAACACACAGATACACACATACACACTAAATCTGTTTGGATTTTTTCTGTAATTAAAATTTAAAAATGCCATTTAAATGAATTTTTGAATTCACCACTTCTTGATATGTGCCTTATATTTTAAGAATGAAGAAACAAAAGTAGTTATATTTTTTTTTGGGGGGGGCAATTAACAAATATGAGACCTGAGAAACCAAGTTCAAAATAAGAGTCTCTACCTAGCTATCTATATATAAAGAGACAGCAATATGTATTTTAAGGTATGTATAAATAACAAAGAGTATTGCTGCCATAAAGTAAAGAACTGCATTGTAAAAATAAATCGATAAATGGTTAATAAAAAGGCATACTTCCACACTCACGATCTTCGAGCTTCTGATAATGTACTTTTTTCTTTCTTTATTTTTTTCACATTTCTTATAACTTGTCTTTAAATATGTGCTTATTTCACTGGTATTTCTGCATTATTATGTTTTCCACAGCTGTCCAACATACACACATGTAGGGCTGGCACTGGGCTTAACTGTGTACACACACAACCTCAAACATCACTGTCATGTGCAGGTCACCCACAGACACACACACACATGGCACCTCTACATGGCACATATGACCAGCACCCCTTCCTGACTCACACACATGTCACCAACTGTATGGTACAGCCTAGGTCTCTGACCATACCTCTCAACCATACTGAATTTCTCAGTTTTACCGGTTTTGAGGTTCAAAATGGGGTGCCACGCATTCCAGAGTGGCACCCCTTTAGTTTTGAAATGTCCCAGCTTTGTCTTTTTTCCTTATTTTCCAGCTGATGTCAATACATGCAGAGGTGTGCACAATGATGTCAGCTCCATGAGTAACCTTCCAGCCTGTCAGAATTATTGAGGGCTCCATTGTATGTAGCATGCGTGCGAGCAATTTCAAATTGCAAGAATTAGCGGTTCTTTTTACAACCGTGTTTGAACTACAAGGATGCAGACTATACTCGTGCTGGGAGTATTTTCAAGCTGCAAGAGCTTTTCTTCCATGACCGTATTTCAGCTACAAGGATCGAGGTATGGATAAAAGAGCTTAGCTGTGTGTGTGTGTGTGTGTGTGTGTGTGTGTGTGTGTGTGTGTGTGTGTGTGTGTGTGTGTGTGTGCGTGTGTGTGTATAATTTTGAAGTCATTTCTTTCTGGCCTGCATTTTACAGACTAAATGCTTGATAACAGAAATGAAAAATCACACCGCTATTCAGAAGACCCGGCCCAAACCAACACCAGTTTTAATCAAATGTCTGAGCTCCAATTTAAGCCCTTTAGTTCTTCTAGTCTGCTCAGTTTGAATGGGGAATTATAGCTGTTCCACTTCTAATCTATGCTTAACTCACCTAATTACAGGATTCCTTTATTTGCATGCATTAGAAGAAGGGAAGAAAGAAAGAAAACTGTTCTGATTCTGTGTTAGTTTACAGACTTGAGTCTTGGGTTTGAGTGAACAAATATACGGCAGAAAAATTATTTCTAGAAGTTCGGGTCTTCAGACAAAGCAGTATGTAATGCAGGTATACACTGAAATAATTAACTACAGTTTTGCAGTTTAAAGTAGTTGGCATACATGCAAAATGAAAGAATGAGCACATAATCTGGCTTGAGGTTTTGAACTCCTGGAATATGCCAAAAAGTATGCAGTTTACAACTAAGAATTTAGTCTGCTCTGCAGCCCCATTTTTTTTTTCTCATGGGTACTGTTTTACAGTGAGCAATTATGCAATTATGATGAAATCTGAAATACTAATTGATGACGAAAGCCAGAGATGAGAACGCATATGAAAGTCTATCAGATTTATAAGATTTAAGGGCTTTCTAATCATTGTCTTCGAAATTATTGTCTATCATTAAATCAGTAATTACTTTTTTTTAATGTGCAGCCTGAAATGTGATGCACCCAACAAAATGTAAATTCTATTTGTGCTGCATTTTTTTTAGGAAGTATCGACCATCAAAGTTTTGATTTAGTGAATTATAACAGCTAGAATTTTAGTAGCTAATGTCTTATCTGCCCATGCCAAAGATCTGATATTTACTGGCTAGCACTTAAAACACAGGGTAAACATGTTAAAAATGCATCATATATATTTATTCCTCCTCAAGCAATAGGACAGTCACCAACACGCACTTGTATTTCTCTGTCTTCATATGCCTGTCGTGCCTGCCTGTCTGTCTGTCTCTCTGAAACACACAGACACACACATACACACTAAATCTGTTTGGATTTCTGTAATTAAAATTTAAATCAATGCCATTTAAATGAATTCTTGAATTCACCACTTCTTGATATGTGCCTTATATTTTAAGAATGAAGAAACAAAAGTAGTTATATTTTTTTTTTGGGGGGGGGGGCAATGAACAAATATGAGACCTGAGAAACCAAGTTCAAAATAAGAGTCTCTACCTAGCTATCTGTATATAAAGAGAAGGTGATACGTATTTCAAGGTATGTATAAATAGCAAAGCATATTGCTGCCATAAAGTAAAGAACTGCATTGTAAAAATAAATCGATAAATGGTTAAAAAGGCATACTTCCACACTCACGATCTTCGAGCTTCTGATAATGTACTTTTTTCTTTCTTTTTTTTTCACATTTCTTATAACTTGCCTTTAAATATGTGCTTATTTCACTGGTATTTGTGCATTGTTATGTTTTCACAGTGCTTTTAAAATACAGTTTCCCTTTTTCTGTATATGTGCCGTGCCCCCATCCTCTGGAATTACAACAGAGATTACTTGAAAGTAGGCTGTCAGCCAGTGCTGTTAAGGTGGGTGACATCAGTAGGCTTTGTAAAGGAGACCAATGTAGAGGCCATCAGGTAGTCAAAGGACCTTAAAATGTATAACCATTGGTCAGAGATAGGCATGTCTGTACTGCTGCAAGGGGTGATATTTATACGCAGACATGGTTGGCTGCTGTGAGATTAGAACCCTACCTATCTAGTAGTACACACCACAGATTGCAGTTCTTATCACATGTGCCACAGAGATTAATTGAAAGTAGACCGTCAGCCAGTGTTGTTAAGGTGGATAAATAAGCAGACTTTGTAAATGAGGCCACTGTTAAGGAAGGCAGTCACAGGAACATTAAATGAATCATCATTGCACAAACATAGGTCATATGGGGATGCCTTTATTACTGCAGGGCATATATCTCTATACACACACAGACAGTTACCTGGTGTGAGATTAGAACCCCTACTAGCTATTTGTGCATACTATAGCTCGCAGTACTTATTGCATGTGCCACAGATCATGTTTGCTGTATTTGTGGATGCAGCCACAATACTTGTGGTCTATGCAAAGTGGCCTTGTATTACACAGCATGTGTGGCCTACAGAGGGCTCTAGCATGCTGCCGTGATTGTCTCTAGTGTCCTAGGAGTGAAATACCTGTTAATACCCCTGCTATGTGTGTACAGTTCCCAGTATGGCCATGTCTGACTGGTTTCAGTTTGATAGGTCCAAGGCCTGTGTTACAACTATTGCCCATTACACCACTGCTCACTGTTGTCTGTCTACAGGGTGACATTCCATAGGCACAGGGTTCTGTGGGTGTGTGGATTCTGTCCTTTTGCGGCCTTGGTCTGTTACCATCAGAAAACTGTTGTGATGTGCAGGTGCAGATAACCTCAGCATTCTGCATGTAAGTTGGGACATTCCTACATCCACCCCCCCCCCATACACACACACACACACACACACACATGCACATATATATATATATATATATATATATATATATATATATATATAAATATATATATATATATATATATATATATGTGTGTGTGTGTGTGTGTGTGTGTGTGTGTGTGTGTGTGTGTGTGTATAACAGGGATGTCATCTTAACTCTTGCTGTGTTTGTACATTATGTAAATGTGTTATGTATATACGTGTGGAGAGTCTATATCAGCCCATACATTATTTAGCTCTCTCTCTCTCTCTCTCTCTATATATATATATATATATATATATATATATATATATATATATATATATATATATATACAAACTACCCCTTGACATTTGCTCAGTCTCTCACACCCCACTATTTAAAAAGAAACTAAAGACTCATTTACTCAATTACAAAATTTGCCCCTGCTATGACCCAACATAATTTCTCTCCTCCCCCCACTTAGGAATCACTCTGTCTATCCCCACTAGTACAGTTACATAGCGAAAAAAAAAAAAAAAAAAAAAAAGCCTTGTACTGTCATATAACTATTGTTGATGTTGTTTTGTATATTGTGTTACTATTGTAAGACTAGTTTGCTGTGCTTGTATACTACTGTTTGCTGTACTTGTATACTACTGTAATATTTTTATTGTACTATTCTGGAGCTTTTCTCCTCGGGTCTCCACTGAAAATGAGACAAAATCCCAGCTGGACTAACCCGGTCAACAAATGTCAATAAATAAATAATAAATATCTTGAAAACAGACAGCAGGCAGTCCTTTGGAATAATACTCTTTCTTCTTCCCTCCCTGTGAACATAGGAGTACCTCAAGGCTCTATTTTAGGTCCTCTTCTCTTCTCACTATTTATTAATAACCTACATAACAATATTCCACAAGCCACTTGCATCCAATATGCAGACGACTCAACATTAATTTGCACTGCCAAATCCATAAACTCTCTCCAACTCCAGACCCAAACAGTATTAAACAGTGCTGAAAAGTGGTTCATGCAACACCGCCTCCTTCTGAACCCCAAAAAAACAAAATTACTACTCTTTGCTCCTACCCCTAAGACAACTCCCCCTAACTTCATAGTAACCTCCAACAATTGCACTAATATAGTCCCTGATACCACAACCCACTTACTGGGAGTTACAATTGACAACACCCTCAGCTTTGATGACCATATTAACTCAACAATAAAAACTGTCAACAAAAAATTAGGATCACTCTATAAAATCAAACCCTTCCTCACCCCCCCAGCAAGACTTGCTCTTGCTCAGACCCACCTTTCCTCTACCCTCTTCTATGCTTCTCCAGTTTATACTAATCTATCTAGAAATAACATTAATAAACTGTCCACCTGTTATAATAACATAGCTAGATTTGCTACCTGTTCCCCCTATAGAACTCACCATTGCCAAAACCTCAAACAACTGGGATGGATTGAACTGCATAATAAGCTTCTCTATGAGTAACTTGCTATAACTCAAAAAATCCTCTATCACCCCAATAATACACCAATCCTCACTAATTTGATCACCCCCTACAAAAATCTCTCTACACTTCGCTCAGCAAACAAACTCCTAGTATCTACCGTCAAATCAAACAACAAAGCAGGGGACTCACTCTTCACCAATACAGTGGGAAAAAGATGGAATCAACTTCCAATTGAACTTACCTCACTTGCTTCCACTCAACTATTCAAAAAGCATCTTAAAGAATATCTAAAGAACCACTGGCTTTGCCCCTGCTCCAACCCTGACTGATTACACCCAATATACAAACATTCACAACACAATTTGGTTCCTAATGCTCTCTCTACTATAGCATACACCCCCTAATCTTACATTCCCTCATCTTCTAAAAAAAAAAAAAAATTATTATTAAACACATCTACTTTCTTTATGGTTTTTCACAAAGTATTTTTATCTAATCTCACTTTTACTGTATGTTACTAATTTATATTGTGAATATGTATACTGTAAAACTGCACATTTGTCTCTATAACTGGTTGGAGCTTTTCTCCCCGGGCCTCTACTGAAAATGGACATATATCCAGTTAGACTAGCCCGGCCAACAAATGTAAAATAAATAAATAAATAAAAATAAAATTTTATATATATATATATATATATATATATATATACCAACAATTACATAATTTAGTCAAAAATCAAGTTCGATCAGACAAAAAAAACCTACTGCACTCAGCTTCAACAAAAACATAAAAATAGCCCCCAGATGTTTTGGCAATCCATTAAACAACTATTAAATCCAGGACAATCTATCATGCCTTCCCCAACAAATCTAAATCCCAATATAAGCATCTCTGCACACTTCAACTCTCATTTCATCAACTCCATCCTGTCATTAGTAAACAGCAGTACCCATACCCCCTCTAATCTTACCGACAACTACTCCCCATGAATCTCTAGTTTTGTCATTTCAGCCCATTTGGACTGCATATATCAAAATACTCCTTCTTCACCTGAACCCCACCAGACTTGCAGTAGATAAACTCCCAAGTGAATTTCTTAAACTAGCAGCTGATTCCATTTGATATCCGGTTTCAGTACTTATTAATCACTCCATTATTGAACAATACATACCTACACTATGGAAAATCTCCCATGTTATTCCTCTGCACAAGGGTGGCCAATCCAATGATTTATCTAAGTATAGACCAATTGCCATATGGTTACCTTTTAGCAAAATACTTGAAAAATGCATTCATAATCAACTACTATCCTACCTTGTACAAAATAACCTTCTCTCCAAATCTCAACAGCCCTATTAAGTTTTACTGACACCATTTCTCATCATAAATGTTGTAACAACCTCATCTCTTCAATTTTCTTGGACCTTTCTAAAGCATTTGACACTGTGTCCCATCAAAAATTTCTTGAAGTTTTATCATCTCTCCATCTGTCACTAACATCCATTACCTGGTATCATAGTTATCTAACTGACCACCAACAAGCAGTTATCTGGAAATATGAGACCTCTACTCTTCTTCCTATTACCGTAGGAGTCCCTCAAAGCTCTATTCTTGGGCCTCTGCTATTCTCCATCTTTACAAACAATCTTAGCTCAACATTCACACATGCTATGATCATACAATATGCAGATTATACCACTGTTATCTGTGCAGCCCCTTCCCTCACCGAACTTTTACCTAAAACTCAAACTGCCTTCTCTGACATTGAACTGTTCCTCAAAGAAAGACATCTCATAATAAACCCTAACAAAACCAAGCTAATGATATTTTCCAGTAATAAATCCACTGTTCCTGTTTCTTCACTTCACATAATCTCCTCCAATAGCACTATTATTAAACCAGTTGACAGCACAAAGTTACTTGGTGTCACAATAGACTGTGCCCTAAAATATAATAAGCGCATAGCTCTTACTGTAAAAAAAGTACATATCAAGCTTGGCTGCCTCTATAGGTCCAGGACAATCCTCACTGCCTCAACTAAACAAGCCATACTCAGAACATATCTTCTGTCCACTTTAATGTATACCTCCTCCATCTATACTAATCGTAGAAAATCCGAACTGTCCAAGCTAGAGATAACTCATTGCTCATTTTGCTGCTGGCTTCAAAATAGAACCCACCACTGAATAGCCCCAAAACAACTATAGTGACTCAAGCTATCAAATCTTCTAGCTCTTAGTCAACTCACTATTGCTCATAATATCTTACATCAACCAGAAGCTTGCCCAGCACTAATGAACCTAGTCCAGCCTTATAATGCAATCCATTCCCTCCGTTCATCCAGCAAACTTCTTCTAAAACCTAAGAAATGCTTCAACTCTTTTGGTGACTATTTGTAAATTAAGTTGCAAAAGTTTGGAACAGCATTCCCCAACATATACTAAATACCCCTACTGCCACCAAATTCAAACTCCTTAAAGAACATCTGACTATTAACTGGCTTTGCTCTTGTATTTCTCTCTCTTCACGTTGCCTTCACTCAGTTCTCCTAGCAGATCTCCTCTTAACCTTTTCCCTACCTTCTTCACATTACTAATTGTCCCATTTTAATAAATCTCTTCTTTCCTTCCCCATTTTTCTTTTCATTTTTACACTGCCAAGGCATATAGCATGTATCTGCCAGAAATGTTGTTGCATTGTTAATCTCTCTATACCTTTTGATTGCATTATTTTTGTTAATTCTGTAAATAATGTTAATTCCTTATATTGTATATATACTGTTTATTCTATATATTGCTATTTCCTGTTTTTGTGTTTTTTATACTTGTAATTTTTTTATTTTTCTTTGGGTCCCCCCTCCGGGCCTTGATAAATAAATTATATATATCTATACGGGTTCCCTTCAGAATGTTGGATTTCCAAAACTTTGAATTTCATATAGCTGAAACCATATGATCGAAGTTTTGAAATCTTGAAATTCTGAATGGAGGTCTGCATACAGCACGGAATGGGAGATTTTCCTTTTCCTCACTGTAGTGCAAGTTCAGAGGCTGTGGGGGTGCAGAGGGGTTGCCCCCTGCAAAAGCATTGAGAATTTTTTTTGGATTCATTTCAGAGTTCTGAGATTTCATTGCTTCGATCATATGGTCTCGACCATATGAAATTCGAAGTTTTGGAAATTCGATATTCTGAAATGACTCTATACATATATATATATATATATATATATATATATATATATCTTGCTAACATATATATATATATATATATATATATATATATATATATATATATATATATATATATATATATATGTATATATATATATATATATATATATATATATATATATATATATATATATATATATATATATATATATATATATATATATCTTGCTAACATATGTATATGTGTCACATTCTGATAGCTAGGGTAATTACGTGTGAGAGGTATAGGGGAGACATACATATCTGTCTGTATGCACAGACATTTTTCCACATAGCTGTTCTTTGGGCGGAAGAGGCAAGAGACATGGGTTCAAGTTAGCTGAGTGTAGGAGCATGCCGAGTATGACTGTCAGTACTTACAAGGTGACTCCAGGCCAGATCTACCTGTACTCCAGTCTGGGATTTTGTGTGCTACAGACCATTGGCTGCTGCATCTGTTTCCACACTCCAGCACCTCCCTGATATTTTGTTCAAGGCATTCCCCAGCTGTTTGCTGAAGGTAATATGTCACTCATACTTATCAACTTTACAGATTTGCACAGAATGTACAGATATATGCCTCATATCTTTGGTCTGTTTTACATAACATTGGGGTTTTCTGGCACATTAGTGGCAAATCATTAAAGAGTGATGTTAGGAAATAATGACAGACATTTGAGATTCAGACTGCAGACACTTCAGGAGATTCATGGTAATGCAAGACCTGTAATTCTATCAAGTATTTACATTTGTAAGTGCAATATTTAACATTTGCCTCTATTTTTGGCCCTTTGTCCCACTTAGATTTGTGGCTTTGGCCAGATTTGTTGCTGTAAGATGTTGAGAGGTTTGATGTGCTGGGGTACATGCTGTAGCACCACATACAGGGTGACAGTTTGCATACCTCTCCATGTACATGTTTTAGCAGAATGTCCAGCCTATTGCCCCATATGTCTGCTCTGTTCCTCAAACAGTTGTGGTTGTCCAGTACTATACTGTAAAATGCAGACAATGAAGTGTAACTACTGAGACATTTAAGTTATGGCCTTTACATCCTGCAGCTAATCTGACCTGTTGCAACCTGCTGTTATACTAGCCTCCTTCTAGATTATTCAGACCAAGTATAATGTCTGTCTGTGGGTTTGGTCCTCTGTCCTCCCATTTTCTCTGGCTTTGTCCAGCTGTCTTACAGTCACAGATTGCGGCATTAAGACATTCTCTGGGACTTGTACCATACGAGAAACTCACATGCAAAAGTTGTAGATGCTACCAGCTTCAAACCATCAACACCATTACTCATGCTAATGTCCTTAGCCCTGTGAGCCACACCAGCACCAGAGAGAGAGAGAGAGAGACAACAACAGCATACAGACATACACTAACACCTGCATTTTGTGGGTAAAATATGTGGGCAGGTTGTATGTCATAGCCCTGGAAATCTGTGTTCTGCAGATATATCCTTGCAAACGTACTGTTACTACAGTATGGAAACACAGATATGTTTGGTGTAGGGGATTCTGGCATTGGCAGTCATGTGTCTGCCCTATGACCCCACTGTTTGGCATTTCCCTTGCATAATGCAGTGGGGTTTCCAGCCATGTGGCCTAATGAATATTATGGGGCACACAGTACTGGATAGAGTACCTGTTGTCCCAAGTGGCTGTTAGATCTCTGCAAGTTGCCAAGTAGCCCACTGTATTCCCTTGCATACATGCAGCAGGTCCATACATATGCTACCAAAGTCTAGTACCCCCTACATTTGTTGTATAGCAGAGTGACTTACCTTGTGAATGTAGCCATTGAGAGACCTGTGTTTTAGAGCTGACTCTGTCTGATGCATGCAGTACACAGAAAGTGCATGGTTAGGTGCAGGTTGTGTTGTGTGGCTGGCATTCTTTTTACTATGTATGTGAGTCAGAGTAAGGTGTCAGTCCCTAGGACTCTAGGTTGTCAATGCATGTGCTATGTGTTGCCTCTTGGCCAAGGACAAGGCATACTGGGCATGCCTATGTCTGCCTACAGGGACAGCCTCAGGGGGTTCCTCATCCGAGTCCCCCTGTAGGTGTGGCTGTGGGGACCAAGGCACTGGTGGGGGGCTGTGTGTCCCTTCCCTGTGATGATCCTGCTGCAGCTGTTTCCACAGGATCATATTGTGTAGCATGGCACATACTGTGAACATCTGTGTACATGTGGCTGCAGAGTACTGACGGGCTCCACCAGATATATTAAGGCACCAGAACTGTGACTTGAGCAGCCCAAACACACAGTTTATGATGTTCCTAGTTTGTGTGTGTGTGTGTGTGTGTGTGTGTGTGTGTGTGTGTGTGTGTGTGTGTGTGTGTGTGCCTCATTATGATTTTCTTCTGTAAGTGTGTGTGTGCATTTTTGATGGGTCTCATCATCCACAGTTCAAGACCATGATCAGCATCCCCCAATAGATGGCCATATGGGATGTCCCACATGGCAAACATCTGGTACAACTGTGATGTGTGCCAGATATGGGAGTCATGATAAATGCCGGGGCTGCCAGTACACACATATTCATCATAATGCCCTGGGCATTGCACACGACCTGGCAGTTAATGGAGTGATACCTCTTGTGGTTGACGAAGACTCTACCCTCCTCACCAGGTGGTGCTTTGATGTGGACATGAGTGCAGTCTATGGCACCCAGTACCTCAGGGTAGTGTACTACATGGTACTGCAGGTCCTCTCCTCAGGGGTGCAGGGTAAATAAATGTGCTCACTGTCATGTGTTTCCATGGCACCCAAGAACTGGTGGAGTACCCTGGATGCTGATGTCTGGTAGACCCCCATCATTCCCCTGTTGGTCTTTGAAAAGTGCCTGTAGCTAGTATCCTAAGAGCTATACATACCTTTGTTTCCACTGGGATGGGTTCCCCTCTATTGGTTCTGGGTCTGAGTTGAGGGTGGCAGAGCTCAGTGACTTCTTGTAGTATGTCCCTGTCCACCCTGTAACACTCTACAATCTCCAGCTCATTTAGCTCCTGTAAGGTCACCCTGGGCCTGAACACTCTTCTCCTTCTCAGTCTAGGCCTATTGTCAGCAGCAGCATCAGCAGTGACTTCAGCATTTAGCACAAACAAATTTAGCAGAGCTGCAGCAGCCCCTAGCAATCCCTCAGTTAAAATTCCCAAGTCTGTACTCCAATGGTGAAGAGTATGGGGGAAAATCTAATTGTCGGGTGCATGCATACTTTATAGTGCTCTGCTGCACATGCAGCCCATGTAATTGGCTAACATGATGTATTCCACCCGGCAAGTACATCACTGAGGGGCTGGAATGGCCCAGTTTAGGTGGAGCAGGGGTCATCAGTAATTTATATATGATTGGTTTCTCAGCCAGTTTCGTTTTTTTTTTTGGCAGCCTTCCTTGCTAAGCCCTGTGGCAAGGCATGCAAACCCATGCTGCAGGTATAAACAATGCTCAGCTGTCAATAGAGACACCTCCATGAACGGGTATGTTCAACACAGCCCAAACCAGCTTAAATATGTGCCCCAAGGCTAAACAAAGCTTAACAGCACTGGACACACACCCCTGCTCAGCTCAGTGGTGCACAAATGGGCGCTGATGTGCTCAAATCTGCTTAAAGGAGTAGAGACACACCCCTTTTTGATGTCACCTACTTCTTCTGTTTGATCTGCAGGCACAGATACA